>NC_056751.1:26416254-26608754 GCF_019279795.1 Protopterus annectens | reverse complement strand
CATCCATTTTCCTGTTGGGAAAACTGCACTTCTACACATGCGCCATTCCCTACTGCCCTAGACATGTCCCGTATGTTGGCTCACTCCAAGTATATTCAGATGTCCCAAGCTTATAGTCCTGGGACATATGTTCATATAATGGTCAGGGTGTTCAAGTTAGTCTTCCAGTTTTCAGCTTGTCTGACTGGGACTGCCCTGTACCCATTTGAAAGTTAGACTTAGCACGTGGACATAGTTAGTTCCACTTTTAGCATCCTACCTGTGGTTGGAGATGCTCACCTCTGGGCAACTTTATATGACAGCACTAGGGGGGGTTCTGCAGCTGTTTCCCTTCACATTTGTTATGACTGCTATATTCTGACCATGTTCATTCTTCATATCTATATCTATATCTATATCTATCTATATATATATATATATATCGGTCTGTACATGCACATGCATATACACCTACATGCTTATTTACATTTCCCTTACTGTTGAATTACCGCCACTTACTGTCGCGCATACCTACTTACATCTGCTTTAAAGCACCTTAATCACCCCATATCCGATTGCCATTATTGTGGCCATCATATAAAAGTAGCCCTTGCATGGCTTGGACCCGGGAACAGGAACAAAATAGTCACTGGTTTTACCACTAAATCATCCGTGATACATTCTGAATGGATGGTAATTAGGATATATGACTTTACTACAGCCATTCAACAGTACTGGCAACAAATGTGACAGTCGGGTGGTGTACATATGTATAGTATATGTTATTATTCATATGTTTCTGAGAGGCATATGTATACATTTGCAAGTATACATATTTATGAAATGGACACATACTTGACAACTACTTATATGCAGGTATGTGTGATGTGTAGCTATGCGAATATAAGTAAGTACATTTATAGATATATGACTGCATATCTGGAGTTATGCATGGCCATGTATATGAACAACCGCATACGGGAGGTACCTGTACCATTTGTATACAGGGGTTGTGTGCATCATTATGATGAGGTACCTGGATGGGGTATACAATTTGTGGACATGTACTATTTGGAAGATGGCTATGGGGAAGCTTCATGGGAACATGTGAATGGTATAAATTCCCGATAATGCACGTGGGGAGACATGCATCATGGTCAGGTGTTTAATCCCGGGTCGTAGGTTCTGCAGGACCAGCTGGAGATTGAGCAGGGTTGTGGACAACTACTGCTAATGCATCTTGTGTCTGGTTGTCTATGGGGCTGGACATCGTGTCGTGCCACCAAGTCTAATCTTTAGAACAGACACTTATCCCATGAGGGATGGCCAAAAATTGTGGACACCAATGACTCCAATTCTTTTGGCTTTACGAAAATGAGGGAGGGTTATACATGCAAGGGATACCTAGTTTGCAAGCCTGAGACTACCTAGGGTGAGACTGCCTTCTAGATATGGGTAGGGGGCACTATGTGCAGATATGGCTGTGCCAAGCTAGCAGCCCGAGTATGGGTGGTTTTGGTGGATGTTCAGCAAGGGGGAAGGGTGTGCTGTGGAGGGGATGATGGGTATTCAATTATGTATCCAGGTGTGTTGGGGTTGGATGGCTCAGTTCAGGCCAGACCATTATGTGGGTGTGAGCTGGTAACGTTTCTGTACATGTGTATCACGCATTTTAATGTTCATATGTTTGTGGGATTATGTTCTGCAGTATGGCTTGTCAGGGTGTATTGCAGATGTGAATGTATGTTCTTTGGTTTCCTTTCTGATTCACCCACTGCTCCCTTGTACACCTCCAGTTCACCTATTGTACATCTGACCCAGTCTCCTCTTGGCAAATTATTACATTACTGTCACCCCTCCCATATTCCACACACACCATCCATCCCTTCTCTGGTTGATGGCCCATGGCACAGACAGCAGAACACATTGCATACTCTACATATCTCTGGTACCAATATTGTTGTGAGGACAACCCTAGCATATTTGATCTTCCACATGCTGTACTTCATGCATATAGGTACACGCAAATACTTATCTTTCATGACATGGTAGGTAGACCCGGGTAATACTTATTCATCTTTGGACCATCCAGACAAGGACGACTTGGAACACGAATGAGAAGTTAGTGAGCGAATGCTCTGAACATTGGTAGGGTTGCCACCTTTTCAATTGGCCAAAGTGGGACATTTTCGGGACACACATCCATCAAATTTTACAGGCCGACACATACCCATGGTCAGTACAAAGGATAGTGCTTTACTTTTATGCTACAGTGAAAGCTTATTCTTGTAGCAGTTTAGTTGCTTATTCTGCTTCTTGTAACATTTAGGTATTTTAGATACAGAAATAACTATTTTATGGAACTATTACATAAAATATGGGACATGATTATGTCCTACAATCACAGGACATTTGCCATTTGTAATATATTTGGTAAGGACACAACTGCCCAGAGAGGGACTGTCCCTCACAAAGTGGGACAGATGGTAACCCTAAACATTGGGCTAGGCTTAGCAAAGGGCAGCAGTGCACAAACTCGCTGCGTTTCTCTTTGAATTGGTATAACAATCAACACTACAATGGAATACAGGCACAGGGTTTTAAATGTTATTTGTTCGAGGGATGGGGGCTCAATATTCAGCTACGTACCTTTGTGTTTACTTTTTATTTTGGGTGTTCGTGAAGCTGTCTTGTATGCCTTGCATACATTTCAGTATCCACAGATACTGACAGGAGTGATTACTATTAGAGGCAGGCTGTACTAGTCAGCATTTTAGGTTGCACGTCTACAGCCGACATGTTCACGCCTCCGTGCAGCACTTAGACATGCCCCCTGCAATCATGCACATTTCCTATGCATGTGCACATTGCGGCAGTGCTCCTTCATTAATATGCATGTGGTGCTGCTGCGCCATCTTTATGTCTCACGGTCAGCGCAAGGCTAATGCTGTCCTTGCGCCGAGCTTCATGAATCCCGGGGAATATCTAGCACCTTATCAGTTTTGTTATGATCCCAGATGGCAAAAGGAGGCAGAGACAACAATACGATGGAATTAAGAACCCAGTCTAAGATATTTGCCTGACCACATATTTTATCTTTTCCCACGGTGACAGAAATCAGCTAGGTAAAGCCATAGTTGAAGTGATAGGCGACTATTAGAATAATCTATTGTTAACCAATGGTGATGTTACTCTTGAAGGGGGGGGTTATTCCTTACAATGTTGGAGAGGCAGTGAACAGCCTCTTCATTTGTTGACATGTCAATGCTAGGATGGATACAGAAATAAAAAACTGCTTATAGCTTTAACTTATTGATTTTTACTCTAACTATAATAGACTCTCTAATGCAAAGGGTATGGTATCTATAAGTGAAACAAAAAAAAGAGGTTACGTTCTATAAAAAGAATTTGTAGCCTGGTAGAGAGGTCTCAGGGTCCTTGATATTATTTTAATCGGGTTTCAGAGACATTCAGTAGGTCAGGTTGGTATAAGTTGAACAAGGTTAATTTTTTTGATGACACTCCATTTCTAAGTGTCTTGTTTCTTTGAGTTCTGCTTTGTCAAGTTTCATTAATCACTTTTCCATCCTCATGTATGTGATTGCCTTTCATATTTTATTTTGACTGGACAGCTGCCTTGTGCATGTTTCCTAAGTCTGGTGCCAATATGATCCTTAATATTAAGTTGTTTTTAAAGTGTTTCACTATGGTCATAACAAGGTCATGCAAATAAATGAAAGGTAACAATCATTTTTTGCAAGCTGGCTGGCAGTTGTTGTTACCCTTTCTCCCTTTCTTTGTGGTTCTGCAACCCTTAGTATTGATGTGTAGCAGTGAAGGTCTGTTTGGGAGTGTATTTTCCTGAAACAAATGAGTAAGTTTGCATTTTGCTATTTTTTTTCACACAATTTAAAATGTTGGTAGTTTGTATTGCTTTGAAGACAGGCAGCTTTCATGCAGTCGGGTCATTGAGGGATCACTGCATTCAGAAAGTAATTTTTAGATTTATTTAATGGAGTCAAGTGCTGAATCCCTTGAGAAGATAGGAGTGATGCTATTTGTCATGCTCTTGGCATGTATGTGGACTATCCTTAGGGCTTTAGAATTAGTCTAGTCAAATTACTTGGCATTAGTAAATTTTGTTGGAAAGTGCATTGGTTAGGATGAATGCAATCCACAATTAACAAGGAAAGGTTCATACTGCTTAAGGTAGACTCATTTTAAATTTTCACACACCCAAAGATCATATTCACCTGGCCTGGCCTAAATTCAGATACTGGATATTCAAGATGTTCTTTCAGTACCATTAGTACAAAAAAGTTTTTTTATTCAGGTTGCTTCCTAGTATCAAATAAGAAAGGTAATTTATATTCTATTTTAGATCTTACATATATGAGATTCCTATAAAATTATGTAAAATGTTGACACTGCAGATATTCCTCCATCTATTGATATAGGACACATTAATGATAAGATGCTTATCTACATATACTCATCCATAAGGTTTACATACAGTTTCTTGGGTTTTGTGGAGAAGATTCATCTCAACGTATTGCAATGTAATCGTTGTACTATACCTAGAGTATTCACCAAATGCCTTACTACAGTGTTTGCTTATAACAAACCAGTCATTCACATCTACCTTTACTTGGATGGTTCTCTCATTCAGGCAAATGCCACTTCAGACATTTCACTTTACAAATCTACAAACTCTGACATATGTTTCAGAGTCTGGGGACCTCTTATTTACCAGAAAGCGGATATGCTCTTCTCTAAGACCAAGAGTTTTCTTGAGAGTCTTCTGGAAACCAAATCATCTGTAATCCTGGAGAATGCAGCTTTTATCAATTGACAACTAGCAATTGATAGACTTGTTTTCTACATGTCTCGAAACAAAACAATTGACATCAAGGAATTTTTTCTTATACTTGGGTTATGTGTCTTCCACCACCTCCATTCTCATGGTTCCCAATATTAAAAATGCAATGGTTTTCATCACCTTAGGAATGAGAATTTGCAGACCCCATAGCATGTTATAGTTATACTTTTGGCCCTTATGAAAGATTTTCAGCGGTAGACCAAACAGATAGCCTTCATGCTGGATCAGTTTTAGACCAGAAGGCATCTACAGAACTTCAAAGTGCACAGGTTGCAGCCTACATCATATAACGATGTAACACATTAGTCAGATTTAGATATCGGCTATCTCTGACAGTCTTCAAATCGGTCCTCAGTCCTGGGCCTCTCAAGATCATCATAGGCAGCATACAGTAATGTTGTATATCAGCAAGCAAGAGGAAGCTATATCTATCTCCTTTGCAGACTAGCTTTGATTATCTGGGAAATATATGACTGAAATTAACCTATCATTTTCAAGCTACTCATATTCCACTTTAGGAAACATACTTGTAAAGCTTGTTAGGATCAAAATATCAAAGGTTTAGAAGTGGAAGTTGCTTAAAAGTATTGTTTGTAATAGTAATAGAAAGTTGAAGTCATCTAAAGGGGAATTTTTGCTTCTTACCTAAATGACTAGGTCTTTGGGGACACTGGTGACTGATAGTATAAGAAGACCATGTGAAAAAAAACAGCTCTGAGATGGTCACGTTGTTTTATTTTAAATGTGAATACCATTTCCGGTCTTTGTTATGGTGGTTAAATCACTGTATGAATGACTAGAAATTCAGTTAACATTTCATGTAAAGTTTACCAGCCTGTTTTTCAGCTATGATGTGTCCTCTAAGCATATATAAAGAACCACTTAGTAGGGTTACAGTTACCAATGCAGTAGATAGACTTGGGTGGTATACATGCCAGTAACAACTTTGTTGAAGAAACTGCTCCAAAATCCTCAATAACTAAACATTTAAAATACAAGAGGACATTGTTGTAACATAACCAGCCCTGGCTAAGTACAAGGACTGTTTATAAAGCATGCAACATCAGCAGCAAATGTTGGCAGTTAAATTCAACAAGCAGGAAAGAAGAAGCTGCAGAAATAACCTTTATATAACTGGATTACTGGATTTAGTGGAAGGCATTTATCCTAAGTTTCTTGAACATCTTTTCTAATCTTTAGTAGGCAAGTCCTATAACTACAAACTGAGAGGGCTCACAGAGAAGGCCGAGTTCTCAGGTGAACTTCAAAGGTAAAGAACGGATATTAGCCATGACCCAACAAAACAGTGACTGGGTGAAACTTTGAAATCCATTGTTCATATTGTGCAAGAATATTTACCTTAATTTTTCAACTCACATTAAGAGTTTTCACATTTTATTATCGAATGGATTCACAGAACTCTTAACTAAAAAGCAGAACTCTACAGAGAAAAAATGTTTATATTTAGTGAAGCAACATCGCCAAGAAAGCCAGTTTCAAACATCTGCACTATCATAGTTACCAGGATGAAGTAAAAAAAAACATTACTTCCTCAAAAGGGCATTAACATTCTGTCTCTTCTTTTTCACGAGGAAATAGGCTATAAAAAGGCACACTCAGCAGACATGATGTTTCTCTCACTAGTCCAAGAAGCTGCAGTCTTTCATTCTATATTGCATTAAAGTTATAGAATATATCTCAGACATTCTGGGGATTAAGAAACAATTAAAATTTTACTAATGATCCATTCATGTAGAGGGATTAAGCCCTGAAAATAACTGAAGTGGCCTATCTTTGATTAGCACCTTGAGCACCCACTGGAGCAGTCAGGGAGGAAAATGAAATGACAGGCACTGACTGTTTTTCTGCAGGAGAAGAGACAAGAATTGTGCGTTTGTGGAAAAAGAGTGCACTCTATAGTGGAGATATCAGAATGGCTGCCAAGCTAGAGGAGTGAGTGGATCTAAAAGGCATTCATGTTAGAGGGTCCTAGTTCTGGATATGGTTAAGACTACACATCACGGTCTAGCTGGCCTATAAGGAATTCCCACATGTAGGGGGGGTGTAAATAAGAATAAAGTGCCAACCTCTGCAAGCTGCACTTGTGGTTCTCCAACAAGCTTTCTTCCTCTGGGCACAGTGACTCTTACAAGTTAAGGGGATAGGCTGGTGACTCTGACCAGGGGAGCTAACCAAGCTACCAGGATTAGCATAATTGACATGTGAGAAGAGAGAAGAGCACCCTAAAGGATTAGCCTCAACTTGCATATAGATTTAATAAAACTGTGACAAAAGATATTTAGCAGATGGAACTGGAAGCTACACAAGAAGTGTTACCATACATGACATTGAAACCATTCAGCATTCAGCCACTGGACAAGTCTCTGTTGTTATATAATTGCTTATCCTTATTATTGCTGTTATTTCCTATTATTTTTGTATTTTCTCTTAGTCAATGAGATACAGTCTCTTTAAAGGTATGCATTGACCCCTTTGGGTAGTGTAGCTTTTTTCTAAAGTAGTAAGCAAAGTAAACTGGTATCACTGTAATTACTTTGAATCTGCTGTTTGTTATAGGTCAGACTAAAATGACATTTCTTTTTCTCAGGGTTTTAATGTAATGTAAATACATACTTTCCATGCACATTATCACCTGTGTTTCTGTGTGTGTGTGTGTGTGTGTGTGTGTGTGTGTGTGTGTGTGTGTGTGTGTGTGTGTGTGTGTGCGCACACGCAGGAGATGTTGTACAAGAGATTTATTCTATGGCACATATCCTGTAAAACACCCACCTGTTCCTTTCTATTTAGCATAGTCACTGTTAAATGTTCAAAGGAAAAAAATCTTCCCCCTTACAGTCTCAGGTATCTTTACCACTTCCAACACTTAAACGACAATAAAGAAATCAGGGAAAATTGCCAATATTGACAGCAGTATCCATGAAAATGTGTGATATGTAACTTAAAATGACATACAAAAAGTTATACAGATTTTTAAATGGCAAAACAAGACTTTAGCAAAATAATATCAAACAAAAGGACAGCCGGACTATAGTCTACTTGGACAGATCATATGCAGTACATATGCCTCAACTCAAATCATAATGGCATCTCAAATTAAATACAATACCCATAATGAAATTAAAATGAGGAAATCCCTGCTTGTTTCTAACTTAAATATTAACTTTTAAAAATAACTATCTTGTTGAGACAGCATGTTTCACTTTAAATATACAAATTATTTAAAAACTGATTAATAACTACACTAGGAACCAAATATAACTCTAACTGAGGAGAGAAAACAAGTGAGGCTGATATTACCAAAGGATCAGTCCACGAGACTGTGAATAGCAGGAACATCTACCATTACCTTTAGTCCTGTGTCCATATTTACAGGTACTCCCTTACCTGGCAAATAGTGAGCAGAAACGTTATTATATTTTTAAATATTTTATATGAGGTAACTGAGTAACATTGGCTGTGTTAAGTGAAGAGGGGTTGGGGATTAATACAGCAACAGAATCAGTCAATAGTTACAATTTACATACATACATTATTGTAATGAACCTTGAGCTTTTGGCGTCAATTTGCATAATGAAATCAATTAAGCAATCAATAGGAAAGAACAAAAGGATATCAGAGTTGGTTGAATTATTTTATTAGCATTACAGGACAATACTGGATACAGATGCAAAACCCATTTTAAGAAATTAAGAAAAAAGGACTCATGGGAATGCAAAGAACTGTTGACATTTTCTGTCACAGGCGTTTGTGAACTTTTCATATTTTCTTTCATTTTTAGTATAATAATTAGTATTGTTCAGTTTGCTGAAAGTACCATTATGCATGTTTCATTATCTGTTCTTTGGAGCATTTTTAGCAACCACTAGTTCCCAGGTCTTTATTATTACTGTACTGGGCATATTGGTCCAGTCTGCCTAGCAAATCAGCTTGCAAAGACTGGAAGTTATCATTCATAAATCTAATTACCATTTCTTTTCCTTTTCACTTCAGCAGTAAGGGAGGAAACTCTTTACTGTAATATGGGAAAAAGTAATGCAATACTGTTGTGTGACATGATACCATCATATAATACCACTTCAACAAGTGAAGCACACAAACAAAAACTGTTGTCATAATGCCGCAGATTGCGAATTACAGGTTTCTTACAACAGTGTATGGGTGAGTCTGTTTCTTTCTTTCTTTCTTTCTTTCTTTCTTTCTTTCTTTCTTTCTTTCTTTCTTTCTTTCTTTCTTTCATTTTCATTTTTGACAAAGATGCAAGTTTCATAAGAAACCAGTTGGCATAATGGCTAAGGTCTTTACCTCCCATGCACAAGGTTTGATACTCACTTCCATTCAATGCCTGTTTGCAGTTTGCATGTTCTCCCTGTGGAGTTCCTCTCACCTCTAAAAAACATGCTGAGTGTTGAGTGTTTCCATTTCAAACTCACCAATGGCTGAAATTGTGGACAGCAGCACATACTCTTTATAGTGCCCTATAGGGGAAAGAGTTGTATAGACCAACTGGGCATCCATACTCCAACCTACAACAGGGACACATGATAATGGTGGGAGGGGTGTATGTGCCCCTAGTGGCTAGTGTGTGCCTGCCATAACAGTCCTGGGTCAATGTTTCTGGCCAGCCAGTGTCCAGTTGCACAACCTGGGTTACCTGGGATAGCACTGTTGAGCAAAAGCTAGATGTAAAACCAATCAACCTGCTAAACATGAGCACTACGCTGACAGGGTGGAGCTTGGAAGTGTATGACATGATGGTACAGAGGAGGCTGGACATCCTATGTCTCCAAGAGACAAGATGAAAGGAGAAATTCATAATCCCAGCCTGTGCCCCACATGTGATTGTAAAGAGAGGAGTACATTCAGACAGCAGTTGCAGGACCTACTAGATAAATCAGGACAACAGGAATGGGTGTCATGATATGAGAATGGATGAGGCAACAGGGATAAAGAAGTAGAGGCCGTTCTAGACTTGGGTGGCAAGAAAGAGACAGTCACAAGATCACATACGACCAACATGCAACTCAGGTTGACTTCATCCTAGTAAGGACACTGAGGTAGAATCAGTGATTGCAAAGTCATCCCAGTGAAACAGTCAACCTGCCCACACTGGTTGTCAAACAGACTCTAAGATCAACAGAGACCAGGCTGAAGACCTGGAAACTGCGGGTTCTAGCACCTCAAGAAGAGGAGGAGGAATATGTGGAGTTGAAGAAGAATAGCAGCACCTAAAAACGTGTAACTACAGAACATACATGTGGCTGAATCAGAGAAATAAGGTGCATAAGGTAGAATGCAGAAGTTCAAGAAGTTGTCAAATGAAAGAAGGAGTGGAGGAACAATGGGAGATAGAAAAGACTGACCAAGCTAAGAAGGAATACTGGTTGGCTAAGAAAACATCCTTCATAGAGGATGCCAGCAACAACTTGCTCACCAGTCCACAGGACATCAAAGGCAGATGGCAGGAGTCCTTCCAACAGCATCTGAATGAAGAAAAACCCACAGATGCTGTACTGCCCCAGACACAGCCTACTATGATAAAAGAAGAGGAGTCATAGAAGAAGTCAGGGAAAACCAGCCGGCTCAGATGAGGGCATGATAAAGATGCTGGGTGAGATATGGAAGAAATGGTCCCTGAGGGTACTTATAGCACTATGGAGAGAAAGGTGTATCCAAGACTGGAGAATAAGCATACTTATGCCAGTGTACAATCCACAACTGTGGGCCATAAAGAGGTATCAAACTTCTGCCACACTGCGTGAAAGTTCAAGAAAGAGTGATGGATAAACGGATACACAGAATAGTAGAAAATAATAAAAGGATACACAGAGTATTAGAAAGTAAGAAGAGAGATGAGCAGTTTGAGTTTGGACCAGAATGCAACACGATTGACCCAATGCTTGCAGTGAGACAGATAGTTGAGAAGAAGCTAGAAATGAGGAAAGAGTCTGATTGGGCACTCCTAGACTTGGAGAAAACATATGACAAGGTCCCAAGAAAGCTGATTTGGTCAGCCCTGGAGTTGTTCAAAGTCCCAGAAATATTAGTGGAATTAGTGCAGCCTATGTACAAACACCCCATGACTCAAGAACAAACAGTGTTCACTCTCACAGAGGGGTTCCCAGTGGGAGTGGGTTTGCACCAGGGTTCATCTCTATGCACACTGCTGTTCATACTGGTGATGGATTATATTAGCAAACAGGATGGAGGGGACGGATCAACAAATTTGCTGTATGCAGATAATGTGGCATTACAGGCAGACTCTGAGCAAGAACTTCAGCAAAGGATAGGGGAATGGGATGCAAAACTGAAGGCACATTGGATGAAGCTAAGTACATATAAGACAATGGTAATGGCAGCAAATTGCTGAAATCAGAATTAGCTGAGAAACTTGATGAAAGGGAAGATAGTGGAATAGGTTAACAGCTTCATGTATGTGGGAGGTGTGGTTGAGAAGAAGGGAAATCTGATTGAAGAGGTCAAAACTAGAATCAGAGGGGCTGCAGCCTATTGGCATAGAGTGTCAGGTGTAGTGCATGACAGAAGAATGCCAAAAAGCTGAAAAGTAAGGTGTACAAAATGTTGGTGCGACCAGTACTACTGTACAGTACAGAAACCTGGGAAGTAAAGGCAGAGCAGATGAGAAACTAGAGAAGGTGGAGATGAAGTGCCTGAGATGGGTGGAACTATGCACACTGTGGGACAGATGGAGAAATGAAGACATAAGTGCAAAAGCCAGAGTAGTTCCAATTGCAGAATTGGTAAAAGAGAACACATTATGGTGATTTGGGTACATGTGTAGAAATGCAGAAGAAAATCTGGTGAAGAAAATTTGTGACAGACAGAAAGAAGGCAACAGAAAATGAGGGCATCCAGTAAAGAGAGGACTAGATTGTATGAAAGAAAATCCATGATAGTCAGGCATGAAAATCGAAGAAGGCAGGCGTGTGACACTGACTTGAGAGAGATGGTGACAGCTAACATGACACTCCAACCTCATGTAGAAAATTGGAAAAAGGGGATGATGATGATGATGGTGATGATGATGATGATGCAAGCTTCATAAGTGTTTTGGTAATAGAGATTTTGCAGTCTGAATTCTAGTACAGTCATTTTATATGATGTGCTTGTACAGGGTTATTCTATACTGAGTCTGAGATGGGAATTCAGTAAAGCCTACATGACTTTTTTTTGAGATTATTTTGGTGTAAGCATTGCGGTGTGATGCGTACATGAATGCAAATATTTTAGATTCAGTAAGTGTCGCTTAGTGGCATACAAGCACAAGCAAACAGGGCATGTTCCGTGGAATGCAAATTTCCTCATAAGTAGTTGAATCTTATGCAAATGACCCAGCTGGAGCGATCCATCAAGCAGAAAGACATCTGTATAGATTCCCTGTCAGTATCTGTACTGTACTCATAGGTTCATAGGTAGGTACTATGCTATTGGCCCAAGGGCCTACATAAGCCTAGCCAACAAGGTTCCCTGGCTTACACCACCCAAGAAAGTTATTTTCCTGTGCTACTGTTGAGCAGACACAGAAGTGATCCCCGGGGTGTATTTCCTATTTCCCATACACTTATCAAGATTTTTCTTGAAGAGTGCTAATGAAGAACTTTGCTTGACATAGATGGGTAGCCTGTTCCAGAGTATGGGAAGTCTCTGGGATAGGAATCTATCTCTCCAGCATGTCCTGTTTATTGTAGCGACAAGGTTCAGGTCCCTAGAGCATGTAGCTCGGAGGGATTGGGATTTCTTTAGGTGTAGCATGTCCAACAGCTCTGGGTTTGACATAGCTTTATATGTTAGGCAGAGATCACCTCGGAGTAGGCGATATGCTATGGAGTAAAGCTGGAGTTTTTTGAGGCAGTCAATGTAGGGCATTTGTTTGAGGCCAGTAATCCTCTTTGTGAGGTATTTCTGTGGCCTTTCCAGCTGCTGCAGATGTCTTGTGAGGTACATTCCAAAACGGGCGTTGTACTCTATAATGGGTCTAATGAGTGTCATGTAGAGGGGAACAATGACCTTTTTTTTCCTGGATGAGAACCCTTTTATGATGAGGTGTGCCATGTAGAAGGACTTCCTGACTACTGTGGCAACATGTCTATCAAAGGAGAGAGTACTGTCCACCTGGGTCCCAAGGTCTCTTATCACGCATTCGGTGTTAAGTAGATTGCTGCCTATGTGGTAGTTCATGGGTACAGAGTTTTTACCAAAGGGGATGACACTGCACTTTTTGGCATTGAGCTTGAGGTCATGGCTCTGACACCAGGCATCTGTCTCAGCGAGGCCCTTCTGTGGGATGTCCACATCATTTGTGGACTTGACTATGGCTCCTAGTTTGCAGTCATCTGCAAACTTTGCTAGCCAGAGGCCTTCTGTGTTAGCCTGTACTTCAGAGAAGTAGATACCAAACAGGAGAGTTCCCAGGACGGAACCCTGTGGTACTCCACTTGTCATTGCTTTGAGGTCAGATTTGGAGTCTACAACTTTTACAGTGTGGGTTCTGTCAGTGAGCCAGTTGGCAACCCATCTTGTAATGTAGGGATTTATACTTAGTTTAGTGAGTTTAGCTATAATTCCAGAATGGGGGATGGTGTTGAACGCCTTGGCGAGGTCAAGATAGGCTGTGCAAACCATCTTACCTTCATCTACGGCTTTGGTGACTGCCTCAAAGAAGTCAATCAGGTTCAGGAGGCATGATGTGCCTTTCACAAACCCGAACTGGGTGGAATCCAGAGTTTGGAGGTTACCAATGTCTTTGTTTATGAGTTCCATGATGTTACGTTCCATGGCCTTGCAGACCAGGCTCGTCAGGTGAATAGGTCGATAGTTCCTGGGATCAGTGGTGGCTCCCCCTTTGTGGAGTGGGATAACTGCTGCTGTGTGCCATTCAGTAGGCAACAAAGCCTGATGCGAGGCTATTATTGAACATGGTGCTTAAGTGGGGAGCCAGTTCATTCTGAAGTTCGTGTAAAATGCAGCCTGGGATGTTGTCCGGTCCCATGGATGCTGTGTTTTTGGCTTTAGAGAGTGCAGCTTTTACCTGCGTAGTTGTGATTACAGGGACTCTTCATTCTTCCTGTATAGATATGGGCCCTTTAGGGGGTGAGAGGGGGGTAAAGTTAGCACTGAACCTATCTGCCAGGATGTTGGCAATATCAGTTGGTTCTGTAATTTTCTTGCCTTTGTGCTGTAACTCAGAGCAGATCTGGGTGTTGCCATCAAGATTCTTGACATACCTATAGAATGCTTTGTGGTTGCCCTTGGAATTAGTGGTGATTTTGTTTTCATAGCTAGCTCTGGAGGATCTTATAAGGGATCACAGCTTCTTACTGATGCTGACCAGGGAGCTCCTCCACTCATGGGATTTTATTCTCTTTTGCAACAGTTTCTTCCTTCTGTTGTACACTTTGTTTATGGCAGGGGACCACCAGATTGGCTTCCTTTTTTTGGAGGATAGTGTCTTGGTTCTGTTTGGGATAGCACAATCCATGCACTCGTGTAAGTGCTTATAGAGTGCATTTGTGTAGGATTCAGCAGTTGTAACTGTATTGTCCATCTGCATGGGTGTCATGAAGTTTACCACTTCTGTCTTAAGAAGCATGAAGTTGACTTTGGAGAAATTTTTTACTGTGGTTTCCTTAATGGGGGGTGGGGGCGAGATGTGGATATCAAGGGTGATTAGCTTATGGTCGGATCGGACCAACGAGGAGTTGACTTCAGGTGTGGAACACCGGTCACTCATGTTGGTAATGACTAGGTCTAGAATATTGTTGCCCCTGGTGGGGGTGTGGATAAGTTGATCCAGGGCATTGGAGTTTATGAATTCCAGAAAGTGTTGAGCTAAGGAGTTGATACATGAGTAGTTTTCCCAGTTAATGGTGGGGTAGTTGAAGTTGCCCATTATTAGGGTGTTTGGTTGAACCCTAATATTTTCCAGTACATCAAGAAAAGAGGAGTGGGAATCCTGGGGCATGGTGGGGGATCTGTAGCAAGCTACAGTTTGGATTGCAGTTTTTCCCAGAGTTAGTTGCACTTGGATAACCTCGGATGCATTATGCTGATCAACTAGCCTGAAGGTGTGGATATCCTTAATGAATATGGACACACCTCCGCCTTTGGTGTTTTGGTTCAGGTTACATGGCCGAAACGTGTGGTATGAGTTATAGCCTGGTAGTGCAGGGGTGCTCTCTGGAGCCTTGAACTAGATCTCAGTCACTGCACAGATATTAATGCTCTCCATTTTAAGGAGTGCCTCGAGTGAGTGCATTTTAAGATTTAGACTTCTAGCATTGAGTAGAGTTGAGCAGAACTCGGAATTTTTCCACATACAGGAGTCTACACAGACAGAAGGCGATGTAAAAGTCCACAGATATGGAAATAACTCCCCAGAAAATGATAGATCACATACATATATGTGCAAAAGGTACATTGTGGATGTCTGAAAAAGGAAGGGAACATGGAAGATTAATATTTCTTTTTAAAAATTTCGGCATGTTTGCTCTGTGTGCCTCAGTGTGCAAACATGCTTAACAGAAATAAAAAAAAAAAGCACTTCTAATATGATTTTCACGAATATACTGTAGGAACTTGCATCGGATCCATACAACAGTGCATATGTGCTGTTACCAAGCTGACATGGCTATGAACTGTGTAGCATCTAGGCTGTCAGAATGGATATGTATGCAAATGAGATGGATTTCTTGAATTGCTAAAAGAAGCAACTAGTCTGCGTATCCATTTTGTGTAGGCTCCTACATGATGTTGATATTCCCAGAGGATGTAGATGACATCAGGTGGGTGTGTCTTATTATTTTAGGAAACTTTGTTCTCAGCGAGCGTGTTTGTGTGGCATGTTGCATAGCTTAGCGTGTTCATGGAGACAGACCACCCACATGACAGTGATGACATGGGCAGCAATAAATTAAAACAGGATATCTTCAATAAATCTTTTTTGTATAAGCTATGCTGTGCACCATGATGCATCATGGCACGGCACGCACTAAAGTAGGACCTTTAAATTATGTTAATTATATCATGGCCAGGTGAAGTGCATCATAATTAGCCAATCCCACATGGTGGATCTAAAGCAAAACTGTATAAAATATGCATACACCCTGCATTCTGATTTTCCCTCAATACTCTGGGCCATTGGAGTAGAGATTTGAGAATTTTAATTGGGATAATGCTAGGGGCTGCTGCAGGTCTGCTACATCTGTATGTGCTAGATGCTGAAGTCAGTGCAGCTGCTGCTGCTGACAATAGGCACAGACAGAGAAGGAGAAGAGTGTTCAGGCCTGGGGTAACCTTCCAGGAGCTACATGAGCTGGAGACTGTAGAGCACTACAGGGTGGACAGGGACATATTACAAGAACTCACTGAGCACTACCACCCTCAGCTCAGAGCCAGAGCTAACACAGGGGATCACATCCCAGTGGATACAAAGGTATGTTTAGCCCTTAGGATACTAGCTACAGGTACTTTTCAAATACCAGCTGGGGACATGATGGGGGTGTCACAGGCATCTGCACCTGGGATACTCCACCAGTTCCACTGACATAAATAAAGCCAGTGGGTCTTCCAACTGTACTGAAGAACCCTGCAGAACTTAAATCCCCAAGCCAGCTGTGTCTCATAGAATTTGCGTCACCTATCCTGTGGCAAATAAAACCACTAACATAAGTAAAGCCAGTGGGACTTCCAGCTGTACTGAAGAACCTTGCAGAACTTAAATGTATGTCTCATTATAATACAAAAGGCATTAGTAAACTAGAAATCCTCCCCTGCTGGTCTCATGGCAAGTTTATCTGTAAATACATGTTATACAACTTATTATGTATTATTTTATGAATTGTGCAGTGTAACCACTACCTGCTGCTTTCTCTGGCTTAGCAACTGTGGTTTTTGTAAGTTGCCCTAAACCTATGGCTTGTACCAGAAGCTAATCTTACTACATGTTTAAGCAGCTGAGTCTGTTACTACTTTAAACATTTGGCTAGTTCCAGAGGCTATTGATGCTTTGTTATTTGAACCAATTTAGAGCAGACATAGTACCAGAGATTATTTTTGTCTACAAGTTTAAGCACTTTTGGTTGATTCAACTTTAAATCTATGGCCAGTGTTGGAGGCTAATAATTTACATTGCAAAATAATCTGTTTCACTTGCATATAAAAGCTATTTTTTCATGGCTACAAGACTGCATTGGACGTAAACTTAAACTTATGGCTAAGACCAGAGACTATTTCTTACGGTGCTAAACATACATTTAGTCCATCCAGAATAGGGCTTTGAGATGGAAAGTCCAACCTGTTGAGAAACATGCAGCTAGTGTGTGCAGTGTTATATGAGTGCAATAGTTGCCATAAAACAAAGATCTAACTATTGTTATAATTAGATTATTTACTTACATCTGTACTACTATACTGTGATTAATACTCTAAACTATTTATTTTTTGGTTATTAATGTTGTGGTATTTTACAATTGTCTATTGTTCTCTAAACTGTATTTTAATTTTTTTGGGGGGGTATTAAAGCTGTGGAACTTTACAACTGCTCACTGCTCTCTACCATCTTTTACTTTCTTTTTTCTCAGCCCCAAGCCAGCTGTGTCTCATAGAATTCGGGGCACCTATCCTGTGGCAAATAACACTACTAACATAAGTAAAGTAAGTGAGACTCCAACTGTACTGAAGAACCTTGCAGAACTTAAATGTATGTCTCATTATAATACAAAAGGCATTAGTGGGTTGTGTTTTTTGCTGTAATCCTTAATGCACTGAACATAAATGCATGAGCCAGCAACAGGGATTTTGCCCCAATGCAGAAACATTTTGATTTCTGCCCTTCAGGTCCGTAAAAACACTCCACACTAAATTGTAATTCTAGCCCTTCCTGTCTCTAAAGAAACATTTATCCATGTTTTTCTATGTGATATATCCTCACTACCCTCCCACTCTGTCTCTGAGTCAACATTAGCTGACTTAATCACTTACAGCCCTCAGACATTTCAGCCCCCCAGGCAGAAACATTATGGTTTCTACCCTTAAAGTCTGTAAAACACTGCAGACTAAACTATAATTCTAGCCCTTTCAGCCTCTAAATAAACATTTACCCATCTGTTTTTTTTTTTATTTCTTCTATGTGATTTATCCCCACTACCCTCCCAGTATGTCTCTGAGTTAACAATAGCTGAATCACTCACAGCCCTCAGACAAGGAATTTCTTAGGGCATCCAACTGGTAAAATTAACAGGGCTCTCACTAATTTTTAAAGGAAAAAGAAAGCATTAGTAACACAAGAACATTTTAGATGTGACTTCAGAGCAACTGATAATTTATGTTTTAATTGCACATACCTTGCTTGGCTCTCTATCTGCACATTACCCACCCACCTTCTCATCCACTAACCCTTCCTGCTTCCACTACCCAGGACCCTCCCCTTTCCTATTCTTACCTTCCTTCTCATAGGTTCACAGGCAGGTACTAGGCTATTGGCCCAAGGGCCTAAGTAAGCCTAGCCAACAAGGTTTCCTGGTTACGACAACCAAGAAAGTTATTTTCCTGTGCCCCTGATGAGCAGAACCACAGAAGTGATCTCCATTCTCCAGTCTCACTACCAAAGACCACACACCACTTTACCTTCTGCTAATTCCTTTCCCCTCTGCACATCCTCACTGCCTACTATAACCTTACACTACCATGCATATCAAACCTACGCATACTCTACCATTAATATGTCTACCTTTCCTCCTCTACAGCCTAATCCATCTTACCAGACTACCTGACTTTTCTTACTTCCCTCTCTATCATACAACTTCAATATATGCCTTAAAAGAATCTCACCTCTCAACTTATATCGCTCCTCACCTTTATTACTACAATGACTCTCTACTCTTTACTAGAAAGATTCTTCCTATATGTAATACAGTCCCAATCCCTCACAATCCATACCTCTCCAGATACCCTGATCTCAACTCCAACTCCAATGAATCTAAAGAGTTTGCCTTCTTCCTACTCCAGCTAATCTCCATCCTCTTCTCTGGTGACATAAATTTTAATCCCGGGCCGTCAGACAACCATGCTTCCAACCCTAACTTGTCTTCCTCACCCTCTCACCATAAATCTCTCCTTTTTGCTACCATTAGAACCCATAGTTTATGCAATAAACTTCCTACGCTTCATGCCTGGCTATCCTGTTACCACCCTGATGTTCTCTCTGTCACTGAAACATGGCTAAAACCTCACATAAAAGACTCCAAAACTACCCTTCCCAACTACAACACCATAAGAAATGACAGAACTCTAAAGAAAGGTGGTGGAGTAGCCCTACTTTTCTCCTCCTCCATAACAGTGACACCTTGTACCAAGCCTATACCTCAATTTGCAACAGCTGAACTAATCCTGGCCCTCCTAAAAATTAATAACCATAAAGACATATGTATAGCTGCCCTATATATTCCACCAGGAAATAACATCCCCATTCTTGAAGATATCCTGTCTTGGTTCTCATCCAATGTAAGCAATGAAACTATACTCCTAGGTGATGTAAATATAAACTGAACTTCTATTCTATCACCTACATCACCTCAGAATGTAAACCTATACATCTTCACCCAAATAATTACCTCTCCTACCAGATTCAGTAAAGACAACAACTCTGGTAGTATTCTGGACTGGATATTAGTTTCTTACCCCAAGTCCATTTCTAACAATGGCACCCTACCCAACTCCCTCAGCGATCATCTTCCTGCCTTTGCTCATCACTCACCATCCTCCCTCCATCTTTACCACAATACATCACAACTTGTACCCTAAAAAACTTCAACTCTCAAGCTTTCTCTGACTCAATAAAATATATTAATTGGAACCCTGTAAAACCTCTCCCTCTTGATGACGCTGTTATATACTTCAATACTACATTCAATAACCTACTAGATAGCTTTGCTCTCCCCAGAACTAAAAGAATCAAAACCAAATCCACCCCTTGGCTAACTAAAGCAACTATTACACTCATGCATCTCTGAGACAAATCTTGGAAGCATTACCAAAAATCGAAAACACCTAACACCCTTACTGAATATAAGCAACTTCATAATAAAGTGAAAAAAATTGCTTCATACTAACAGTCCTACTACTACAAGCTTCAAAACAGTCATAAATCCAACTCCCAATAATTCTGGAGCAGTGTATCTGCTCTCCTTTCTTCCGGCAAAAAAGACAATCCCTGCCCTGACCCTAACTCTCCAGATCATATCTTAGCTATCCAACTCAACACCTTCTTTATTAATTCAATAGCCAAGCTCACCACATCATTCCCTCATCTCACACCTTCAACTGTAGTCCCACTGACATCAGCATTACTCATCCCCTCCTTTACCATACAACCCATCTCTCTGCACACCATAAAGAAACTTCTACTAAAACTAAAACCATGCTCTCATGCCCCAGACAACCTTCCATCTAACTTTCACAAGCTAGCTGCTGATGGCACAGCTCTTCTCATCACCATACTTCTCAACCATTCAATCCAAGAATCCCATGTACCCCTCCTCTGGAAGAAAGCATTCATCATTCCCCTCCACAAAGGAGGAAACAATACTGAAATCTCCAATTTTCATCCTATAGCCATCCTGTCCCCTATCTCAAAAGTCCTTGAAAAATGCATACACCTGCAACTCCTTCCCTACCTCCTAGACAATCAACTTCTTTCCCCTACTCAACATGGATTTAGACTTGGATATAGTACTGCCACTGTCATTCTGTCCTTCCTTGACATCCTTGACATCATCAACTGTGCCTGAGATGCCGGCAACATTGTATCTACCCTTCTGCTAGACTTATCAAAGGCCTTCGATACTGTTTCCCACAATCTTCTCTTGTCCAAACTCTTTCATCTCAATCTCCCCCTCCCCTCTATTAACTGGTTTTCCAGTTAATCTTTCCAATAGACAACAAGCCATCAAGTGGAGAAATAGTACATCTTCCTTTCTTCACACCCCAACAGGAGTTCCACAAGGCTCAATACTAGGTCCCTTACTTTTTAACATCTTCATTAATAATATTCATCAGTGCATTCCTAATACCAAACTTGTACAATACACGGACGATTCCACCATAATTTGCTATGCTCAATCCCTCCCCAAACTCAAGCAACTAACACAAGATGCCTTCTCTTGTACTGAGTCTTGGATGCTGAATAATCACCTTGCTCTCAATGCATACAAAACCAAAATCATAATTTTTACCCCATCTAAAAATACTTCTATTGATAAAAATTCCTTCTCCATAATCAATCTGAATAAGATTCCCATTGAAATCATCTCCCATACAAAACATCTAGGTGTTATCATTGATGAACATTTAAAGTTTGACATTCATATACAAACTAGTGTTAACTCATTACAGCTCACAGGCGTGCATTTTCTTCTGCAGCTCTGCGCACCTGCCTACCTCAAATATCACCTGTTCCTTTTCATATTAATTTAATTAATTCCAAATACATACCACATACAATAAAATTTTATCTTGAATTATGCATGATGCATGACAAAAAACAAAAATTATATTGATACCTCTGTCAATAGGTATTTGTTAAAAAATAAGGTGATAACTTCTTTTTTTATGCTGACTGAAGCCCGCCTGGGAGTTAAAGATGCACACTCAAAAGAGCTCTCCTGGAGGGAATGAGTTAAGAAAACACACCAAAAGCTGGGAATGCTGTATCATCACAGCCGTTATCTCACTCCCTCATCCAAACATGTACTCTCTATCTCCTACCTCATCCCCCTCTCTCTTGTATGAAGTCCCTCTCCTCACCAACCCTCAATCCTCCCTGAACTCAAAACTGTCATCTTGCTACAATAAAATCTCTAAGTTTGCTACCGGGACCAAAATCTCCTCCCACTACTGTGATGCACTCCACTCCTTGACCTGGCTGGAACTCCCCCACTATCTCCCTTACATTCAGCTGTTAACTGCTCACAAACTCATTTTCAAACCCCCTTCACTCTCCTCCATACTCACCTTTCATCATCCTGACAGAATACTCAGGTCCAGTAACCAGAACCTCCTCAAAGTCTACAAATCCTTATGTGCACCAGGGCAATTTCTCTTGGCTTTTTCCCTTGCTCGTCTATGGAATTCACCCCCCCCCACATTCGAATCACCCAAAACTACTTCACCTTCAAGACCATGCTCCATTCCCATCTCTCTTCTCACTAGGAATGTTCATGCTCTCACCCCACCTGACTCCATTTCATTTCTGCTCCCCCATCCTTTTATTTCCTTTCTCAAAATTCAACCTACTGACTCCCTTCATTTCATTTTCACCCCCCCCTTTTTCCTTTCTCATAACTCAACCTATTCATGTCTCGGTGCTCTACTCGCCTCTAATTCTTCCTCCCTCTCACCTCATGAAACTATGAGTGCATATATGCCTGCACGCCAAATTTTACTTATATACTCCAAAATACTTATGTTTTAATTTCATTCAATGCTTTGTTACATCTTGCTCAAATGCTATTATTCTGTCTTATATGTTACTGTGTTTTAGTAGTTTTTGAAAATTGTATTGTACTTGTTAACTTTTTTGATATTAGCTTTGTAATATTTGTATATGGAGCTTTTCTCCCTGAGCCTCCATTGAAAATGAGCTAATTTTTGGCCCAATGGACTTTCCCGGTTAACAAACTGCAAAATAATAAATAAATAAAATTCCTGGATGCTATGCTTCCACATGCCAGTGAGCACATATCTTTTTCCCTTACCTCTGAGGTGAGGTCCAACAATATGCAACACTTCTATCATGTAGCACACTACCCTGAAGTACTGGGTGCCATAGATTGCACTCACATACACATCAAGGCACCACCTGGTAAGCAGGGTACAATCTACATTAACTGCAAGGGGTACCACTCCATCAACTGCCAGGTCATGTGCAATATATCATGAATATGTGTGCTGGAAACCCTAGCAGTTATCACACCTCCCATATCTGGCACACATTACAGTTGTACCAGATGTTAGCTAGGGAGGACATCCCACAGGGCCATTTACTGGGGGATGCTGGCTATGCCCTGGAACCATGGATGATGACACCCATCAGAAATGCACAGACACACACCCATAGAAGAAGGCCATAATGAGGCACACACACAAACTAGGAACATCATAGAGTGTGTGTTTGGGCTCCTAAAGTCACAGTTCCAGTGCTTCTGTATATCTGGTGGAACCCTGCAGTATACTCCAGCTGCATGTGCACATATAGTCACAGTATGTGCTATTTTACACAGTCTGATCCTGTGGAAACACCTGCAGCAGGATCAGCAAGGGGAAGGGGTACACAGCCCCCCACCAGTGCCTAGGTCACCACAGCCACAGTCACAGGAGGACTCAGAGAAGGCAGCCCCTGCTGATGTCCCTGTAGGCACTTGTAGGTGTGCTCAGTATGCCCTGGCTTTGGCTAAGAGACAATGCATAGCATATTCACTGACAACCTAGAGACCTAGGGACTAACACCTTTACTCCTACTGACATACAGATATTAAAACCAATGCCAGGCAACTCACACATCCTGTACTTATCCATGTATTGGCTGCATACTGCTTGCATCAGACAGAGTCAGCCCTGAATTACAGTTGTGCCAACTGTTGCATTTGCAGGGTAAATCCATAACCTACACTGTAGTCTACTGGATTATTATGATATGTCAGTGTATGTATGGAACGGGTACATTATGCAATTAACTATAGTGGGCTAGTTGGACAGAAATTACTTCCACATGGGACTACAGATACCCATTTCACTAACATGTTTCCAATTCTATTCAGTAGGCCTCATGCATGGAATATTCATGCAGTCTTACTGCAACAGATTACTGGTACAGCATTCTAGGGAGATGTTAGACAGTTGGATTAAATGATAGTCACACTATTGTGTATCCCGTATTCTAGGAAGATGTTAGGCAGGTTAAATGATAGTCACACTATCATGTATCCCAGCAGAACATGTTGTGTTGTTCCCCCACCCCACAACACAGCAGTGTTCCCTTGTAACTGCTGCAACAGTAACTCATCAATGGTATATGAGCAATTCACTCAGTCTCAGGACAGTACTATAGAAACTCATCATACATTGTTTGTCTTAGGTAACAGAGGAATAACTAATGTATATATTTATGCAAGTGGATGTGTGATGAATGACTCCCTGTCTGTCAAACAGCTTCAGTGGCTTAAAGGACTAAGGCAATCAGTGATAGTGCTCATGGTTCTAATCTAGCATTATCCACATTTTGTGGATGTAAGGTATCAATAATTTGTGTTCTACAGGCTGTCAGTCTGTTTGTGCTGTACTATACGAACTGCTGTCACATATTAATTACATAAGACAACTTTAGAAAATCTAAATGAATGTGAATGAAGTGCAGCAGTGCAGAAACAGGGACAGGTGGCATATAGTTTAATACACAAAATCCCAGACTGGAGTACACCTAGGTATGGGCTGGAGTCAGTTTTTCAGTAGCCAAAACTCCCACTGAGCATGCTCATACACTAAGTTAAGCCAAGCACAAAGCTGTTGTTCCTTGCGCAATGCCTTGTGTAATATGGTTATGTCTATAAATACATACATGTATCTGTTCTCCCTGTGTGTGTGTGTTTGTGTGTGTGTGTGTGTGTGTGTGTGTGTGTGTGTGTGTGTGTGTGTGTGTGTGTGTGTGTGTGTGTGTGTGTATATATATATATATATAGGTTTGTGTGTGTCTGACAGATACACACATACACACACACACACACACATATATATATATCACTGTTATATACATAAATATATATCTATATATCTATCTATATCTATCTCTCTCTCTCTCTCTCTATATATATATATATATATATATATATATATATATATATATTGTGGTGATTAAAGCTGTACTATGACACATATATAATGTTGGTCAAAGGAGCAAAAGTAAGGGTTTAACAGTAGATAATGCACTTACGTACAGCCTCCTATGCCTGCTGGATGTCACCACATATACAACAACAAGGGAACAAATTGTATAATGTTGTGTACTCATGCACTGACAGGGCAATTTGTTTTTGGCCACAGGCTTGCTCATCCAAATGCAAGCAGTCACATATGGCCAAAATGGCTACTGTTGCCACATAGCTAGGATAAAAAACAGTTTGACTGCTAGGCTACTACATGCATATGAAAGTAAGAATCAATGTCACTCTGCAGGCCACGCATGCTGTTCAACACAGACCTTGTGTATGTCCTCTACAAGTAGTTCACCTGAAGTCATTTATAAACCAGACTTAAGCTGTGGTGTATGCATTAAGTACTGTGATCTGTATTGTGTAGGGCTAGATAAGCAGGGGTTCTAATCTCACTCCACCCCACTTGCTGTGTTTGTGTGTGTATGTGCATCCTCCTACAAAACAAATGTGAATCCCCCTCTGACTTCCAAACTGCAATGGATAAGCATTTTCTGGCCCTTGCAGTTGATGTAGGCCTCCAAAATCCTGTATTAAACAAGGCCTGTTGATCTCGTCTACCATAAAACTAACAGCAGTCATGTTGATGTCAAACTTAAGCTGTGGTACATGCATTAAGTACTGTGATGTGTAGCGTATAAAACTAGATAGGTAAGGTTCTAATCACTCTCCAGTCTGCTTACTGTGCATGTGCATCTCCCTACTAAGCAAGTGGGAATCCCCCACTGACTTCCAATCTGCAAGGGATAAGCATTTTTTGCCCTTGCAGTTGATGCAGGCCTCCAAAATCCTGTCTTACACAAGCCCTGCTGATGTCCTCTACCATAAGACTACAAGCAGTCATGTTGCCATCAGACTTAAGCTGTGGTACATGTGTTAAGTACTGTGATTTGTAGTGTGTAAGGGTAGGTAAGGGCTCTAATCTCATTGTAGCCAACTTGGTGTGGTATGCAGTGTTTTGTAAACATTAATTGGTAGTATCTGGATGTTAGTTAGAGTATTTTACATCAGCCTATGGGATCATAGGATTATTGGACTTTACTAGGCTAATGATCCTAGGGCCCTTATAAGCCTAGCCAATTTCTTACCATTATTTCACGATCAGCACCTATTGCCCCTGTCCAAGGGGGGCACAGGCAGAACTCCCATGGTGAATTTAAGATCACCCATCCAATCACACAGATTGCATCTAAAGAGGGCCAATGAGTTGCGCTGTTTCACATTAAGTGGGACTCTGTTGCAAAGGTTTCTTAAACTCTGGTAGACATATCACTCCCTGCAGCACATTTTATTGATGTCACATACCAGGTTAAGGCTCTTACAGTGAGTAGTCATAAACAAAAATGAAACTGATAAAAATAATAAAATATCAGCGTAGTCCAAGAAGTAAAAAACACAATGACTTTAATCATTGAAATGAACCGTAAAAACCGTACAATTCCATCTGTAACTGACTAAGCGCTTTCACCCAACAAAGGGCATCCTCAGAGTCAGTTAAATCTTAGTTACAGACACAAGTCTTTATGCGAGTACGTCACCTGGCATCAGTGATGTAGTGTCTTTAAATTGTATTCTAAAACATAGGGCTTTACTGTCATAAAACTGTGAAATTGCAAGATTCTTTAGAACAGCAGTCAGAATTTCTATGAAAATGAGATATGATTTATATATAAACTCATTAATAAAATAATATACATATACTTTTCTTGTGAAATACATATATGTATAATACAAGTATTTACTAAGAAAATGTACATTTTTTATATAGTTTAAATGTACATAATGTATATTTCAAATTTATGGACTTTCCTTGGTTACTTAATTTTAAGCACCAAGTTGATGATTGTGTTATATATATATATAAAAAGAATGGTTAAACCATCTGGGATTAGGTGAATAGTTGTTTAAGGTAACTAATTAACTAATTAATTAAGTGGAGGTTTCATTTCATTGGTGATAAACAATTCAAATTTCTTTATATGTGTCTGTAACTAAGATTTAACTGACTCTGAGGATGCCCTTTGTTATGTGAAAGTGCTTAGTCAGTTACAGATGGAATTGTACAGTTTTTACGGTTCATTTCAATGATTAAAGTCATTGTGTTTTTTACTTCTTGGACTACGCTGGTATTTTATTATTCTTACAGTAAGTAATCTGTGTACCATTTGACTTACGGATATGTAGCATTACTGGTAAAGCAGGGTCACATATTGCCTCATATGCAATGCAAAGATCACCTTTGAGTAGTCTGTATGACACAGTCTAAAGTTACAGTGATTTCAGGCTATCCCCATAGGACAGATGCCAAAGACTTGAATTTCCCCTGTAAGGAACCTTTGTGGTCTATGCAATTGCCACTGGAGCTTGGAAATGTACATATCAAAATGGCCATTGCACTCACATATTGGCCTGATGAGAGAAGAGTATATGGAGTTTATAACTACTTCATATTTGGGTGACAGTGCCCTCAATTATGACATGAGCAAGATATAATGCCCTTCTTACCACTGTGGAGACATGGTGATCTAAGGTAAGGTAGGTGCAAACCTGTGTGCCCACATCTGTGTTCTCAAGTCTCTCACCCCAAGTATGTACTTAAGGTGTTGATATTGATGTGCTGCATTGCAGGGATATTGCTGGTACCAAAAGGAATGATACTACATATATTTGCATTGAGTTAAACGCCATGATTTTATAAACACTCATTTAGTCATGTATGACCCTCTTGTAGGATGTTGACATAATTTGGAAAGCCTATGATGCTCCTAGTTTGCAGGCATTAGCATTTATCAGCCACAAACATTCACTTTGTGTTTGTACATTAGATAAATGGATTCCAAACTTTAGAGGACCCAGGACTGAACCCTGTGGAACACCACTGGTTACAGCTCTTCTATTGGAGGTGGTTACCCCTATTCTGACTGTATGGGTGCTATCAGTGAGCCAGCTAGTAATCCTTCTAATGATATTACTGTTGATGGTTAGCTGGGTGGGTTTGTCAATGATGCCTTAGTGAGGGATAGTGTCAAACAACTTAGCTAAGTACAAGTGGTTGTATGTACAGATGTCTCCTCATCCATGTCATTGGTGACTGCCTCATAGATGTACACCAGGTTTAAGAGACATGATCTCCCTATCACAGATCCAAACAGTGTAGGCTCAAGTGTTTTTAGATTACCTATATTTTTGTTGATATGGTCGATGATGATTTGTCCCATGGCCTTACAGATATTGCTAGTCCGGCTGATAGGTCTATAGTTCCCATGATCCATGGATGCACCACCTCTGTGCAAGAGGATAAGAGTGGTCAATTTACAGTCAGCTGGGATGCAATTGGTAGTTACATTATAATTGCAAAGAGTTTCCAATGGTGTTGGTAATCCATGTTGGATATCATGTAGGATGCAGCCTGGGATGTTAGCAGGTGCAATAGATGCTGTGTTTGTCACCCAAGAGAGGCCATTTAACACCTGCTCTTAAGAGATACAGGTTATGGGACAGGCTGTAGGGATGTCATGGTGTACGTGTGGTGGGAACAGAGGAGTGCAGTTGTCACAGAACCTGTCGGCCAACAAGTTTGCTATGTCTACAGGCTCATTATATGTGGTATCATTATGTACGAGTTTGGCAACAATGTGGGCCTTTCCTTTTACATTACACATGTAACTGAGCAATACCTTGTAGTTGGAGTAGGCTAATTTTGTCCCATACATTCTTTTTCAGGTCTTCACAACAACACTTATTTGCTTGTTTAAGCTGAGGAGGGAGTGCTACCATTTTAAGGGGGCTCACTCCCTCCTAATGTGAGACACCAATGTCTACCCCTTATTGTGTGCCATGAGGAGCTTGTTTTTCCCCTGTTAGATACAGGCAAGTCAATGCAGTTGTGCAGGTGCTTGTAATGCAATGTTTATTGCATTGGTGTAAAGCTCAGCATAGTTACCTGTTCCATCAGAGGGGGTGGTGCAGTCAAGTTATTTATACCATACCATAGTAGGGTATAATCTGCTTTGTTGAACATTATTACTTTATATGCTGCAAGGTGGGGGGTTATCAGGTGTGATACTTACTTTGAATGAGACCATTTGTGGTCAGATCTCACCAAGGAGGACCTCACAGTGGAAAAACAACAGTGGTTACCCATATTGGTAAGTCACCCAATCCAGTACACTGTCTCCCCTTGTGTGGATGTCAACTCACTGGTCCAGGGCACTGTAGTTAAGGAAGACAACTAACCTCTGCGCAAGTGAGTTTGAGCATGAGTAATCTACCCATTTGGGGCAAGTTAAAGTTAACCAAAACCATTTTGTTTTGATTTATCTTGATAGACAAAAGTAGATCCATTTAAGCACAGTGTGAATCCAGATTCATGGAGTTGCTCCTGTAGCTGGCAATGGCTTGATTAGGTGCCCTACAAGCAGTCAATACAGTCAATAGCATAGGTTCATAGGTAGGTACTAGGCTATTGGCCCTAGAGCCTATATAAGCCTAGCCAAAAAGGTACCCTGGCTTTCACCACCCAAGAAAATTATTTTCCTGTGCCCCTGTCAAGCAGAGCCACAGAGGTAATCCCCGGGGTGAATTTCCTATTTCCCATCCAATCATCAAGATTTTTCTTGAAGAGTGCTAATGAGGAGCTCTGTTTGACATAGATAGGTAGCCTGTTCCAGAGTATGGGAAGTCTCTGGGACAGGAATCTATCCCTCCAGCATGTTCTGTTTATTGTGGTGACAAGGTTTAGGTCCCTAGAGCGTGTAGCTCGGAGGGATTGGGATTTCTTTAAGTGGAGCATATCCAACAGCTCTGGATATGACATAGCTTTGTATGTTAGGCAGAGATCACCTCTGAGTATGTGACGGAGTAAAGCTGGAGTTTTTTTAGATAGTCTGCGTAAGGCATCTGTTTGAGGCCAGTAATCCTCTTTGTGAGGTATTTCTATGGCCTTTCCAGTTGTTGTGGATGTCTTGTGAGGTACATAACAAAAGGGGCATTGTACTCTATAATGGGTCTAATGAGTGATGATAGCTCATGGGTACAGAGTTTTTACCAAAGGGGATGGCAATGCACTTTTTGGCATTGAGCATGAAACCATGGCTTTGACACTAGGCATCCATTTCAGTGAAACCCTTTTGTAGGATGTCCACATCGTTAGGAGTTTCGATTATGGCTCCTAGTTTGCGGTCATCGGAGTTTGCCAAAGACCTTCTGTGTTAGCCTGCACTTCAGAGAAATAGATATCAAACAGGAGAGGACCCAAGACTGAACCCTGTGATACTCCACTTGTCACATGTCTGAAGTCTGGTTTGGAGTCTGCTACCTTCACAGTGTGGGTTCTGTCAGTAAGCCAGTTGGCAACCCATCTTGTGACCTAGGGATTTATATCTAGTTTAGTGAGTTTAAAATTCCAGAGTGGGGGATGGTGTTGAATGCCTTGGCGAGATCTAGATAGGTTGTGTGAACCACCTTACCCTCATCTATGGCTTTGGTGATTGCTTCAAATTAGTCTATCAGATTTAGGAGACATGATCTGCCTTTTACAAACCCGAACTGTGTGGGGTCCAGAGTTTGGACATCTCCAATGTCTTTGTTTATGAGTTCCATGATGATACGTCTTATGGCCTTGCAGATCAGGCTCATCAGGCTTATGGGGCGGTAGTTCCCGAGGTCTATCATGGTTCCTCCTTTGTGAAGTGGGATAACCATCATGGTACACCATTCAATGGGCAGAAAGCCTGAGGTGAGGCTATGACTGAACATGGTACTTAGGTGGGGTGCCAGTTCATTCTGTATTTCATGGAGAAGGCAGCCTGGGATGTTGTCAGGTCCCATGTATGCTGTGTTCTTGGCTTTGGAGAGTGAAGTTTTTACCTGTGCAGCCGTGATTACAGGAACTATCTTCTGATATAGAGATGGGCCCTTTAGGGGGTGAGAGGTGGGTAAAGTTAGCACTGAACCTATCTGCCAGGATGTTGGCAATATCAGTTGGTTCTGTATATTTAGTGCCATTGTGCTGTAACTCAGAGCAGATCTGATTGCTGCCATTGAGATTCTTGACATAGCTATAGAATGCTTTGTGGTTGTCTTTCAAATCAGTGGTGATTTTGTTTTCATAACTAGCTTTGGAGGATTTTATGAGGGATCTCGGCTTCTTACTGAGGCTGACCAGGGAGTTCCTCCAATCATGGTATTTTACTCTTTTTTTTGCAACAGATTCTTCCTTCTATTGTAGAGTTTGTTTATAGCAGAAGACCACTAGATTGGCTTCCTTTTTTTGGAGTATAGCTTCTTGGTTCTGTTAGGGATAGCACGATCCATGCACTCGTGTAAGTGCTTATAAAGTGCAATTTTTGTAGGATTCAGCAGTTGTACCTCTATTGTCCATCTGCATGGGTGTCATGAAGTTTGCCACTTCTGTCTTAAGAAGTGAAGTTGGTTTTGGAGAAATTTTTTACGGTTGTTTCCATAATGGGGGGTGGGGGAGGGATGTGGATGTCTAGGGTGATTAGCTTATGGTCGGATATGACCAATAAGGAATTGACCTCTGGTGTAGAACACCGGTCGCCCATATTGGTGATGACCAGGTCTAGGATATTGCTTCCCCTGGTGGGGGTGTGGATAAGTATATCAAAGGCATTGGAATTTATGAATTCCAGAAAATGTTGAGCAAAAGAGTTGGTACATGAGTAGTTTTCCCAGTTAATAGTGGGGGTAGTTGAAATCACCCATTATTAGGGTGTTGGGTTGCACCCTAATATTTTCCAGTGTATCAAGAAAAGAGGAGTGGGAATCCTGGGGCATGGTGGGGTGTCTGTAGCAAGCTACAATCTGGATTGCGGTCTTGCCCAGAGTTAGTTGAACTTGGATAATCTTGGATGCATTATGCTGAGCAACTAGCTTGAAGGTGTGGATATCCTTAATGAATATGGGCACACCTCCACCTTTAGTGTTTCGGTCCAGGTTAGGTGGCCGAAAGGTGTGGTATGAATTATAACCTGGTAATGCAGGGGTGGTCTCTGGAGCTTTGAACCAGGTCTCTGTCACTGTACAAATGTCGATGTTCTCCATTTTGAGTGTTTTGAGTGAGTGCTTTTTGAGGTTTAGATGTCTAGCATTGAGTAGCGTTACCCTCAGATTTTGCTTGCTTGTGCCTGTTACGGTGGTGAATTTGTCATTTAAACTTTGCCTATAAAAGGCACTATAGGGGTGGCAAGAGCCTTTGCCAGTATCCGGAATCCCAAGGGCGACAGATGCAGGCCATCTCTGGCAAAGCATTATGGTCTGTCGATCATGTCATCCCAGGCAGACAGATACTGGATTCCCGTAGAAAGACACCAGAAGCTTAGCCAATTGTAGAAGTCAATCATTTTGTCCTTGTACTGTGGTATCATTCTGGGTGATGGCAGGATGCTACTCAAGGCTAGGGTCATACCTGCCTTGGCTACAAGATTGGAGAGCTCCTTCATGTCTCTTTTTATATAGTCCAGAGAGGTATGTCTCAGGTAATTCACACCAGCATGTACAATGACAGAGTAATTTTTGTACTGGTTGTGGAGTGACCTGAGTGTGCGTTATGTGTCGGATCCTGGCATCTGGCAGGCAGCTGACAGTAACTTTCTCCTTGTTTAGCCTCGTGAGTGGAACATCAGTGTGCCTGACTATAGTGTCACCTATGACTAGAGTGTTGGGTACGTTATGCCTTATGGGCTATAGTTGAGTAGCACACTGAGTTTGTGGGCTATGTATCATTTGGGTTGTGTTGGGAGGTGGAGCTTGCTTGCATTTCTGCTTTGGAGGTCTCAGTTGTTGAGGCAGAGTTTTAGTGAGAGCCACCGCGAATGTAGGTGTGTGTTTTGTGCTTCTATGTGTGTGTTTTGGTGGTGTAGGCTTTGAGGGACTATGTGATGAGTGTGGTGTGGTCTTCGATGAAGAGAGCTTTGCTTCCAGTTTGGCTATATAAGTGCATCTCTCACAGGTTGTAGTGCTGGGAGGTAGGAGGACAGGGTTGTCTGTGTACATGAGGCAATTGCTGCATTGCCCCAAGATGCCCAGATTCATCAGGTAGACAGGAGAAAATACTGAGAGCTGACCTTTAGACATGCGGGGATAGGTGCTTATTTATTAAGTAGTAAAAACTGTTTTCCTATAGACAAGTGAGGAAAGTTGAGTGCTGTAGTAATTTGTAGCTTATTTAGTGCTTACAATGAGTTCTGAAAAAGTGCTGAGCTCAAAGAAACAGATTTGAGTGCTAAAACTAAAAAGGTGGCTAGTTGCAAGGGAAAATTTGAAGACCAGACTTTATGGCGGCAGGAATAGTTTAACCCTAGTTAAGCAGAGGGGGGCTCAGGAGCTTACAAACAGTCCTGAATACAGCAAATCTGTATCTGGACTAAACTTGTTACAGAAAAGGGGGGAAACAAGCTTAGAATTTTTTTTCAGTGAAGTGGAAATGGAGAAAGCTGGAACAGAAGTTAATTCAAAGTTAAGAATCTGAGTGGGTTGGCCTTCACAAAGGTTCTCTATTACATTGAATGAACTAATGACACTAGACTGGGAGGAGTGTCACAGATCAAATATACAGTATGGGCAGGCAACTGCAAAGCCACCAAGTATAAGAACACCACAACAATAGGGAGGGGGGGTGGGAAATTATTACATTACTAGCTTTAGCCAATAAATGAAGGTTTTAAACATATCAAGAAGCAAGCAGACTCTAGAGAATGCTTTTAACTTTAAACAGACTAGACTAGAACACAGAAACCTCAAAAAATCAAAAATGCACAGAAATGCATGGATAGAGCACTCACAAACAGAAAATACAACTCTCAGTATGAACAAGCAGTTTACAGTTAAGCAATTCAGTAAACATGCAATTAGAGTAATGAAACAGTATCTAGCAATGAAAAATGCAGTTAAAACAGTGTAAAACAGTACATAAATGCAGAGAAACAGTAACAAAGATTTATAGCAGTGCACAATGTAGTAGATTAACTGTATAGCACAATTATAAGTGTTATAGAAGTGCAATTCAATGAAATAAGTGTAAGAAATAACTTATCCTGCTCTTGGAATCTTAAGGAATTTCTGCTTAGTTTCAGTAACGAATTACCATCCACAGCCTGATAAATACAACCACAACCTTTTCCAGACACAGGGTTTATATACCAGTAAGGATGGAAGAGTTAGAAGATCAAATTACTACTCAGTCCTATTAGCCCTTGCTATTACCCAATCACTCGTACTACAGAAGGTCAGGAAATCCTGTTACTCTCAATAATAATGAAGACAGACTATCAGCAGAAAATGGCTGCCAGAAGCACAGGAAACTCAACAAACAAAACTACCAGGCCTGGACAACAGCAGGCCTCTAGCAAGATTATGCCACCTGAGAAGATCACAGAAACCTCACTTTAAATACACAGAAAGAGTACTCACAAAGAGAAAATACAAGTCTCAGTAAGAAAAGCAGTTTACAATTTAGTAATTAAATAAAAATGAAATTATAGTAATGCACACTGTTACAGCTACTAGCTGTAGCCACTAAATGAATGTTTTAAACAGATCAAGGAGCAAGCGTACTCTAGAGAATGCTTTTAACTGCAAACAGACTAGACTAGAACACAGAAACCTAAAAAATCAAAAATGCACAGAAAAGCATGGCTAGAGCACTCACAAACAGAAAATACAACTTTCAGTATGAAAAAGCAGTTTACAGTTACGTAATTCAGTAAACATGTAATTAAAGTAATGAAACAGTATCTAACAATGAAAAGTACAGTTAAAACAGTATAACACAGTACATAAATAGAGTGAAACAGTAAAAAAAGGTTTATAATAGTGCAAAATGTAGTAGATTAACTGTATAGCACAACTATATGTGTTACAGAAGAGCAATTCAATGAAATAAGTGTAAGAAATAACTTAACCTGCTCTTGGAATCTTAAGGAATTTCTGCTTAGTTTCAGTAATGAATTATCATCCACAGCCTGATAAATACAAGCACAACCTTTTCCAGGCACAGGGTTTATATACCAGTAAGGATGGAAGAGTTAGAAAATCAAATTACTACTCAGTCCTATTAGCTCCTGCTATTGCCCAATCACTCGTACTACAAAAGGTCAGGAAATCCTGTTACTCTCAATAATAATGAAGACAGACTATCAGCAGAAAAAGGCTGCCAGAAACACAGGAAACTCAACAAATAAAACTACCAGGCCTGGACAACAGCAGGCCTCTATTAAGATTATACCACCAGAGCAGAACACAGAAACCTCACTTTAAATGCATAGAAAGAGCACTCACAAAGAGAAAATACAAGTCTCACTATGAAAAAGCAATTTACAATTTAGTAGATAAATAAAAATGCAATTATAGTAATGCATACTATTACAGCTACTAGCTGCAGCCACTAAATGAAAGTATTAAACAGATCAAAGAGCAAGCAGACTCTAGAGAATGCTTTTAACTGCAAACAGACTAGACTAGAACACAGAAACCTCAAAAAATAAAAAATGCACAGAAAAGCACAGATAGAGCACTCACAAACAGAAAATACAACTCTCAGTATGAAAAAGCAGTTTACAGTTAAGTAATTCAGTAAACATGCAATTAGAGTAATGAAACAGTATCTAGCAATGAAAAATACAGTTAAAACAGTATAAACAGTACAGAAATGCAGTGAAACAGTAAAAAAGCTTTATAGCAGTGCAAAATGTAGTAAATTAACTGTATAGCACAATTATAAGTGTTACAGAAGTGCAATTCAATGAAAGAAGTGTAACAAATAACTTATCCTGCTCTTGGAATCTTAAGGAATTTCTGCTTAGTTTCAGTAATGAATTACCATCCACAGCCTGATAAATACAAGCACAACCTTTTCCAGACACAGAGTTTATATACCAGTAAGGATGGAAAAGTTAGAAGATCAAATTACTACTCAGTCCTATTACCCAATCACTCATACTACAGAAGGTCAGGAAACTCTGTTACTCTCAATAATAATGAAGACAGACTATCAACAGAAAATAGCTGCCAGAAACACAGGAAACCCAACAAACAAAACTACCAGGTCTGGACAACAGCAGGCCTCTATCAAGATTATACCACCTGAGCAGAACACAGAAACCTCACTTTAAATGCATAGAAAGAGCACTCACAAACAGAAAATACAAGTCTCACTATGAAAAATCAGTTTACAATTTAGTAATTAAATAAAAATGCAATTATAGTAATGCACACTATTACATCTACTAGCTGTAGCCACTACATATAAGTTTTAAATAGACTAAGGAGCAAGAAGACTCTATAGAACACTTTTAACTGGAAACAGACTAGACTAGAACACAGAAACCTCAAAAAATCAAAAATGCACAGAAAAGCATGGATAGAGCACTCACAAACAGAAAATACAACTCTCAGTATGAACAAGCAGTTTACAGTTAAGCATTTCAGTAAACATGCAATTAGAGTAATGAAACAATATCTAGCAATGAAAAATGCAGTTAAAACAGTGTAAAACAGTACATAAATGCAGAGAAACAGTAACAAAGTTTTATAGCAGTGCAAAATGCAGTAGATTAACTGTATAGCACAATTATAAGTGTTATAGAAGTGCAATTCAATGAAATAAGTGTAAGAAATAACTTATCCTGCTCTTGGAATCTTAAGGAATTTCTGCTTAGTTTCAGTAATGAATTACCATCCACAGCCTGATAAATACAAGCACAACCTTTTCCAGACACAGGGTTTATATACCAGTAAGGATGGAAGAGTTAGAAGATCAAATTACTACTCAGTCATATTAACCCCTGCTATTACCCAATCACTCGTACTACAGAAGGTCAGGAAATCCTGTTACTCTCAATAATAATAAAGACAGACTATCAGCAGAAAATGGCTGCCAGAAACACAGGAAACTCAACAAACAAAACTACCAGGCCTGGACAACAGCAGGCCCAATCAAGAGTATGCCATCTGAGCAGAACACAGAAACCTCACTTTAAATGCATAGAAAGAGCACTCACAAAGAGAAAATACAAGTCTCAGTATGAAAAAGCAGTTTACAATTTAGTAATTAAATAAAAATGCAATTATAGTAATGCACACTATTACAGCTACTAGCAGCAGCCACTACATGAAAGTTTTAAACAGATCAAAGAGCAAGCAGACTCTAGAGAATGCTTTTAACTGCAAACAGACTAGACTAGAACACAGAAACCTAAAAATTCAAAAATGCACAGACAAGCACAGATAGAACACTCACAAACAGAAAATACAACTAGTAATATGAAAAAGCAGTTTACAGTTAAGTAATTCAGTAAACATTCAATTAGAGTAATGAAACAGTATCTAGCAATGAAAAATACAGTTAAAACAGTATAACACAGTACATAAATAGAGTGAAACTGTAAAAACAGCTTTATAACAGTGCAAAATGTAGCACATTAACTGTATAGCACAATTCTAAGTGTTACAGAAGTGCAATTCAATGAAATAAGTGTAAGAAATAACTTATCCTGCTCTTGGAATCTTAAGGAAATTCTGTTTAGTTTCAGTAATGAATAACCATCCACAGGCTAATAAATACAAGCACAACCTTTTCCAGACACAGGATGTATATACCAGTAAGGATGGAAAAGTTATAAGATGAAATTACTACTAAGTCATATTAGCCCCTTCTATTGCCCAATCACTCATACTACAGAAGATGAGGAAACGCTGTTAATCTAAAAAATAATGAAGTTAGACTATCAGCAGAAAATGACTGCTAGAAACACAGGAAACACAAACAAAGCTACCAAGTCTGGACAACAGCAGGCCTCTATCAATATTAATCCACCTGAGCAGAACACAGAAACCACTCTTTAAATGCATAGAAAGAGCACTCACAAAGAGAAAATACATGTCTCACTATGAAAAATCAGTTTACAATTTAGTAATTAAATAAAAATGCAATTATAGTAATGCACACTATTACATCTACTAGCTGTAGCCACTACATATAAGTTTTAAATAGACTAAGGAGCAAGCAGACTCTATAGAACACTTTTAACTGGAAACAGACTAGACTAGAACACAGAAACCTCAAAAAATAAAAAATGCACAGAAAAGCACAGCTAGAGCATTCACAAACAGAAAATACAACTCTCAGTATGAAAAAAAAACAGTTTAAAGTTAAGTAATTCAGTAAACATGCAATTAGAGTAATGAAACAGTATCTAGCAATGAAAAATACAGTTAAAACAGTATAAAACAGTACATAATGTAGTGAAACAGTAAACAAAGCTTTATAGCAATGCAAAATGTAGTAGATTAACTGTATAGCACAATTATAAGTGTTACAGAAGTGCAATTCAATTAAATAAGTGTAAGAAATAACTTATCTTGCTCTTGGAATCTTAAGGAATATCTGCTTAGTTTCAGTAATGAATTACCATCCACAGCCTGATAAATACATGCACAACCTTTTCCAGACACTGGGTTTATATACCAGTAAGGATGGAAAAGTTAGAAGATCAAATTACTACTCAGTCCTATTAGCACCTGCTATTACCCAATCACTCGTACTACAGAAGGGTGGAAATCCAATTACTCTCAATAATAATGAAGACAGACTACCAGCAGAAAATGGCTGCCGGAAACACAGTAAACTCAACAAACAAAACTACCAGGCCTGGACAACAGCAGGCCTCTATCAAGATTATGCCACCTGAGCAGAACACAGAAACCTCACTTTAAATGCATAGAAAGAATACTCGCAAAGAGGAAATACAAGTCTCAGTATGAAAAAACAGTTTACAATTTAGTAATTAAATAAAAATGCAATTATAGTAAAGCACACTATTACAGCTACTAGCTGTAGCCACTAAATGAAAGTTTTAAACAGATCAAGGAACAAGCATACTCTAGAGAATGCTTTTAACTGCAAACAGACTAGACTAGAACACAAAAACCTCAAAATATCAAAAAATGCACGGAGAAGCATGGCTAGAGCACTCACAAACAGAACATACAACTTTCAGTATGAAAAAGCAGTTTACAGTTACGTAAGTCAGTAAACATGCAATTAAAGTAATGAAACAGTATCTAGCAATGAAACGTACAGTTAAAACAGTATAACACAGTACATAAATAGAGTGAAACAGTAAAAAAGATTCATAATAGTGCAAAATGTAGTAGATTAACTGTATAGCACAATTATATGTGTTACAGAAGAGCAATTCAATGAAATAAGTGTAAGAAATAACTTATCCTGCTCTTGGGATCTTAAGGAATTTATGCTTAGTTTCAGTAATGAATTACCATCCACAGCCAGATAAATACAAGCACAACCTTTTCCAGAAACAGGGTTTATATACCAGTAAGGATGGAAGAGTTAGAAAATCAAATTACTACTCAGTTCTATTAGCTTCTGCTATTACCCAATCACTCGTACTACAGAAGGTCAGAAAACCCTGTTACTCTCAATAATAATGAAGACAGACTATCAGCAGAAAATGGCTGCCAGAAACACAGGAAACTCAAGAAACAAAACTACCAAGCCTGGACAACAGCAGGTCTCTATCAAGATTACACCACCTGAGCAGATCACAGAAACCTCACTTTAAATGCATAGAAAGAGCACTCACAAAGAAAAATACAAGTCTCAGTATGAAAAAACAGTTTACAATTTAGTAATTAAATAAAAATGCAATTATAGTAATGCACACTATTACAGCTACTAGCTGTAGCCACTAAATGAACATTTTAAAGAGATTAAGGAGCAAGCAGACTCTAAAGAATGCTTTAAACTCCTAACAGACTAGACTAGAACACAGAAACCTCAAAAAAATCAAAAATGCACAGAAAAGCACAGCTAGAGCACTCACAAACTGAAAATACAACTCTCAGTATGAAAAAGCAGTCTACAGTTAAGTAATTTAGTAAACATGCAATTAGAGTAATGAAACAGTATCTAGCAATGAAAAATACAGTTAAAACAGTATAAACAGTACATAAATGCAGTGAAACTGTAAAAATAGTTTTATAGCAGTGCAAAATGTAGTAGATTAACCATGTAGCACAATTATAAATGTTACAGAAGTGCAATTCAATTAAATAAGTGTAAGAAATAACTTATCCTGCTCTTGGGATCTTAAGGAATTTCTGCTTAGTTTCAGTTATGAATTACCATCCATCGCCTGATAAATACAAGCACAACCTTTTCCAGACACAGGATTTATATACCAGTAAGGATTTCTCTAGGGAATCACACTAACTAATCTGGATGTGTATCTATCTTTAATGAATATGGATACACCACCTCCATTACTTTGCATGCTTTAAGTTTGAAGTCTGAAAATGTGAAAGGAGGTGTAGCCTGGTATGGCTGTGGTGCTGCCCACAGCCTTGACCCAGATGTCTGTGACTGCACAAATATCTGCATCTTCCAAATGAGGACAGCTTTCACTGAGTGGAGTTTAGTGGTGACATTCCTAGCATTTAGCAGCATAACCATGATGTTGTTTGTAGATGGCATTTTCTCATTGGAAAGTTTTTCCGTGTGACACCACCTAAAAGGTGCACTATGGGGTGGCAACAATCTTGGCCAGTAGCCAAAATCCTAGGGGTGACAGATGAAGACCATCTCTGGCAAAGCATTGAGGTCTGTTGAGCAGGTAATCCCAAGCTGACAAATAGTGGATCCGCTTACACTGACACCACACACTATGGCAATTATTGACTTCAACCATTTTCCATTTGTATTGAGCCATCATCCTAGGTGATGGTAAAATGCAGCTCAAGGTCAAGGGCATTCCTGCTTGAGACACATAGTCTGTCAGCCTGGTCATGTCTCTGCATACAGTCCAAACAGCACACCAACAGGAACTATAATGCAGTCATAACAGTACCTGATGTTCACAGACTTGAGTGCATGTGTGATATGCCATACCCTGGAACCTCACAGAAAGCTTATCATGATCTTTCCATTATGTAGCCTGGTGAGAGGCACATCAGTGTGTCTCATGACATAATCACCTATGAGTAATATGTTTGATTTTGTGTTTTGCCTTAGGTGTTTGACGGTGAGACAGTGGTGCATGAGCTATTATGTGTACTGTGTTCTGCAGAGTTATGATTATGTGCAGTGAGCTTGCATTTGGGTTTCTGAGGTGTCTGGTGTTTACTTATGTGTCTGGTAAAGACCTCCACACATATAGGTATGTGTGATGTGGGTTTGGGTGGGGTAGGAGGTACTCCTTGTAGGCATTACTCTGGAGTCATGGCCACTGTCATTGGCCTCTGACTGACTAAATTTGCAGAAGATTGCAAATCAGGAGCTGTCATTGAATTCCATACTAACTCAACAGTTATCCAGGATGGGCTGACACAGACATTCAGTTGTTGTCAGAGCGAATGACTAGCAGTAAATGCCAAGGAATGCACAATACTATCCCTTGGGAAGTCATCCACCTCTGGCAACTAATGTATTGACCACACACCTCCAACAGTTGACCCAGTAGTCAGGGACTTATGGACACATATTTATTTATTTAACATTTGTTAACCAGGAAAGTCCAACTTGGAACAAAGTCAATTTTCAGTGGAGGCCCAGGGAGAAACACTCCAGACGCATGTCTTTGTAATGTGGGAGGAAACCGGAGTACCCGGAGAAAACCCACATGAATGCAAGGAGGACATGCAGACTCCACACAGAAGGTACTTCAGCTGAGAATGGAACCAGAGAATTGTTTGCTATGAGGTGACAACACTACCACTGCACCACTATGCCATCCTAAGATGCTGTCTGGTGTTTACTTACTTACAAAGATAGATAGTGATCTAGCCTCTGACTGTGATGGGGTGGTAATATTTGGAGATGCATTCTATGTAACACAACCTATAAACAAAGGTATGGCATGTAAATACAAGACCGTCATTGTTCCACTGAATTTGGTATTCATCAGACCTACCATTGAGTGCAATGCCACCTTTGGTATGTAACTAACCAGGCATATCCGATAACTGTTACATCTACAGAGGTTCCACAGTAAACAATACACAATGTACATAACATGTCCTATGCAGACTGCGTCAAGCCCGTAACTGTGTATCTTGTCTCTGACATGCTTTGGAGGGTAGATATGTGCTTGCCATGCAGGGAGGTGTCATACCCCACTGTGTACCTCCTGTATATCCAAGAAAGGACTAGCACGAGAATTACCTGTCCTACACACCTACACATTGACAGTGGTATAAACAGGACATGCTGGACAGACAGGTCTTTAGCCCAGACACTACACCCAATATGTAGCAGGCTCCCCATGTATATGAAGCAGAGTTCCATCCTAATGCAAATCATGTGCAAGTTACATGACAGGACGGGGGACATGACAATGATAACTGCTTTAGGACAAATTTCTCTAATGGACACAAGGAAACTGTGGATGGTTCACCTCACATGCCCCAGCTTGTCCATGTCTCAGCTCCCAAAACCCTGCTTACACTTATCAAGAGCATCAGACCTTGTCAGAGTTTAGGGATGCATGGCTAGGATGAAAGATACCCTTGTTTTTGTTAGCCTATTATGCACAAATGAACCTATGGAGCCATGCAACTATACTGTTTTACCTTTCTGTTGACATTTTTCTTCTGTGCTTTCATTCCATCCTGTGCTCTGATGGTGATGGGTTTATTGCAGATGTGAACCTATAGGTGTGTCCTACACAACCTTGAAAGTGAAACGTAAACAGTGCCATGAAACACCTTTCATTCTGTGACTGCACAGCCATTACAACAGCATCCAACTTGACATATACAACATAATGTGATTTACACATTACAAATGGCAGCGTTCAAAATGTGTGACTGACCGGTACAAGTAGCATGTCAATGGAAACAATGAATGAAACATATACATATTAATTTAGATAGTCAGCCCATGCAGCAAACACATAGCTTCATTTCCCTGCATCAATGACAATGATGACAGGAATGTGGCACAGGTATCATCACTTGCACAATGTGTTACATGGGTGTGCAGGAGGCCTAGGCTGACCCAATAGGTTGGCAAGTGTGTGTGTGGGTCAGAAAGGGGAGTAGGCAAGACAGACCATGTAAATATGGAGTGTGTGTCTGTAGGTGACCTGAGTGTGACAGTTGTGTGTGAATATCTACGTGAACACAACCAAGCTCAGTGCTAGCCCTACATGAATGTATGTTAGACAGTTTTGAGCCATGGATGGTAGAGCTGACAGTTCATCATCTCTGCCCTCAAACATGAGAACTGGCTCTGCCAAGAGTTGCACTGGCACCTCCATGCCCAAGGTCAGATGCTGGGCTACTACCTGTGGGGGACTGCTGTTTGCTGGGACCATGTCCTCCACGGGACTGCCCAAGACCATGAGCCCATGGCCTGCCATGTCTTGGTGTGGACAGCACCCCCCCCAGAATGCTGGATGTACTGCCACTATGGGAGCATGATTGTACATGGCCACGTTGACTGTCAACAGATGTAGTTACTGACCTATATCCACGAGTCTGATGTTCAACTCCCACCAAACATTCCATCACAGGCAATTTGCATTCCAAGGCAGATAGTGTGTGATTTGTCTCAGACCAATGTCTTACCACTTAGTCGGTCAACCAATCCAGGGTATCAGCAATACAGTGGAGGCAGTCACAGATGTCAGACTTTGCTGCATCCATAACCCTGAGCATTCATCCGGAGTTCTTTTTGGAACATGCTTGTTCCTCCATGATGGCCCTAAACATACACTGAGTGACATGTGACAAGACACGTGCAACAAGTGATGGAGGGACAGCAGGCCTCCTATGAGCACCCCTATCAATCTGCCTGTGTGGAACCTCGTCAACTGTTTGGCTATGGGCAGTGTTGACACTTACTACAGCCACAGTAGCCACACTTCCTTGTTCAATGTCCCCACACTCTGACTGTCCAATATCTGTGGCATCAGGGGACTTGATATGTGTAGGCATACTGACTGTGACAGATTAGAACAGACATGCCGTTAATACAGAAATAGTGAACACTTTTTTAAAAAAGATTAGTTATCAAAGCACCATCTCCTTTTAAACATTATTGATAATGTTGCTTAAACTCTGGCATTTAGACACATGGATAGTTGTTCAGGACTTCAGTTAACTTACTCATATGCCATGTTTATTGACTGAGTGGAATATACACCATTATTTTAGACAAAATGAGCAGAGCACAGGCTTGAATCTTACTCTGGGTATTTCATTACATTAGTTTCTGACATTTGTTGCTGTATTCTTTATTCAGTTGCATGTAACACTTGACTGGTTTCAGATTAGAGCACACATGCAGTGAATACAGGAACAGTGAATACTTTATTTGAAAACATTACTTATCAAAGCACCATCACCCTTTAAAATGTATTGATTAATGTTGCTTCGATTCTAGCGTGTAGAAGATGGCTAGCTGTGTAGGACTTCTGTTAACTGACCCATATACCTTGTTCATTTATTGAATGACCTACAGCATATTTCAGACAATGAGAAGACCAGAACAGTGACTCTTAATCTGGGTAGACCCCAACATTAACTGATGTTTGGAAGCTATACTACACAGTACTGCATGCTTACTTGCTTTAAGATCCTTTACCATTTTAGGTAAGCAGTGACACGTTAACAAAGATCTAAGATGTCTTGGGTATGCTATACCTGACTGTTAATACTGCAAACTCTGTAATTAATTTATTGTATAATACTTTATGTATTAAGTTATTACTTTGATGTTTTCTGCTTACCACACAATTGTCTCATCCTGGCCAGGCACCCTACATGGGACTGGACATTGCAAGCCCTCACTTCTGCAGCTATGGTAAGAGAAGCAAACCATTATGCATACCAGTTTTGCACAAATTCAGCTTGTATATTTCTAAATTACTGGCAAACATACTTATATATGTATGGGGTTTGCCCAGCCCTAGCCTCTTGTACCCAGGTGTCCAAGGTTCCCCTCTTCCTATGCCTCATAGTGGTGATGACACTACTCACCAGTGCGGGGGATACCATCAGCACTGGTAAGTTCCCTGGCCAAATGATCCCAGGCCTCAGACTTACATTCTGAGACCTGATAGTCACCTTGCAGCAGCTGGGATTCATAATTATTAACCAGAAGTAAAAAAAAAAAAAAAAACTCTGGACTTCTGCATGCCCCTCTTCTGCACATGAAAGCACAATCCTTCACCAACAGCACCAGGCATATCCACAGCCAAGTTAAGACTCCAATGAATGATATGAAATTCCTGCCTATTGGCATTTAAATAGGCTGCATTCCCACCCTTGCACATTATGCTGTAACTTTCAAAAAAAGCATCCCACTGCTTAGCATCTTGCAAACTCACACAAACCATGTGTAAGTGATGCTTAGCAAGGCACAAACAGGAATAGACTGGTAACCATGTTTAAACACTGCTTAGCATAGTGCAGCTTTTCCTAATCTAACAATTGTTTTTTTAAACTAAGCCAATATTTCAGTCACCTGACACATTTTCATAGCAATAAATGTAAAAAGTATGACTGCTCAGGAATCAAGCCTATGACCTACTACATTGTAGATCATGACTCAACATGTCTAGCTACTGGGATAGTGCAGAAAACTTGTATATTTTCACATATACTGCAAAGCTACCTGCAAGCATAGCGCAGCTTCACTGCGTGAGTTTGCACATTGCTAAGCACCATGGGACTACAGCAATTGAATACATTCGGTTTCTATTTTTAGATGTGTAGCAGCTGTCTGCTGTGTGTGTGTGTGTGTGTGTGTGTGTGTGTGTGTGTGTGTGTGTGTGTGTGTGTGTGTGTGTGTGTGTGTGTGTGTATATATATATATATATATATATATATATATATATATATATAAGCACATCTCAGCATCACTAAGCCATGTGCCTCTCCACCTCAAACAAGCACATAAAAAAAATTAAATCCAATTGAATACATCTGGTTTCTATTTTTAGAAGTGTAACAGATGTCTACTGTATATATGAGCAAAGCACCACACAGCACAAACAAGCACATAAATGTAATAAAGAAATTAAATTGCAATTTCATGTAGTAAAATCTATTGTTCACCTTTCGTTCTAGGTTGACAGGATGAAAGGTATTGTGCTGTGCTTACCACTGTCCAGATTTTTTCTGGACAGTCCACAAGTATGGGACAGCCTCTACACTTTTGCTACAAGGATTCAATATCCATGTTACTGTGATCTCCTTCGGCAATACACCATAATTAGTATGTATGGCATGCTGCTGAGGAGGAACAGTGGCCACATACACAGATGCATTCTGTGTTAGCTCTTCATGGAGCCTACATAGATTTTATTGAATCCTGGGGTGAATTTGTTGTTTTAAATGTTAGACATCTTCCAGTTGTTCATCTATTGCAGGTATCAATCTCATTATACAAACTAATATCGGCATACAATTGCATGAATTTAGATTATAGATGCTGCAGGACCAGGTATGTTAAGTTTGCACAAATCTTAGCTTCGGTAAAAAACAATTTTTTTAGGTTAATTTCAGTTTGATCTGCATATTGCAGAAAAAGTGGCATGTCAAAGAACAATGCAAGACAGCTCATAGTGTAGAATAGGGTCTAGATAAAAAGATAAGCATGTGACTTTATTGGGAAAGCAATGTGTCAGTGCTCCAAGAAGTACTGCACAGGAAGATGCATGCTTTTATGGTAAGCATATCACGGTATACTGTGTAGAGAGGGATAATGAGGATAAAGGAAATCAGTGTCAGTGGCACAACAGATAGCACACTTGTCTTTGGTGCACAATGCTGTGCTTTCTGCTCCCACACCAGATGAATGGCTGACACAGTATGCACTCTTGATTGTGTCATCGTTTGGATGAGATGTTAAACAGAGCTCCCATCTGCTTCATGGCAGTAGCTCAAGTGGATGTAAAAAAAACCTACAGCACTTATTGAAATAAGTATCACTCCGTTATTTAACACAACATAAAAACATTATTTACAAAATCTACATATTTCATGGCACATACATAGCAATTTATTTAACATTTGTTAACCAGGAAAGTAAGAATGTCCAACTTGGAATGAAACCAATTTTCAGCAGAGGCCCAAGGAGAAACGCTCCAGATGCATGTCTTTGTGATGTGGGAGGAAACCCACACAAACACAGGGAGGACATGCAAACTCCACACATAAGGAACCCCAGGCAAGAATCAAACCAGAGAACCTTTTGCTGTGAGGCGACAATGCTACTGCTGCACCACTGCACCATCCATTTTCTTATTATGTGTAATTTTCTTACATCCTCATTATTAGTAATCAATAACTGAGCCCCACTCCCTGTTTCACAAACATAATCTGATTTTTCGCAATTTATCTGCAAAACCTTTACCATTAAACAAAATTAAAACAGTATTTCATTTCAAATAACCCATATTACATAAAATAAATTCTTATCCACATTTCTTACATATTATGTCTTCTTATTTTTATAATATCTACACATAATCATATTCATATTTATATTGTGTCATTAATACTCTCAAATTTTTCACACTTTTTCCATAGTTTCACCACTCTTTTATATTTAAAAACAAACACGTCCTGTTGTCTCTTCCTCCCAACAAAATAAACATACCCCCGGATTTACTAATCTTCCATGCAGGACAAGCGTAGTCCTGCACAGAAGTGGCCATTTAGGAGCAGGATGGCAGCGCGCCGTGCATATTAATGAGGTGCTCTGCCTGAGCTCCTAATCTTACATGGAGCATGTAAGAGTGCAGGGGGCGTGTCTGAGAGCAGAGCTCTCAGAATATACATGCCCCCACAATGAAGAATAGCAGAAAGGGCTAAGAAATGAGCGAGACCGCTCATAGGTGTCTGCATATCCCCACCAACATTCCCACTCGTGTACAACAGCAAATAATTACAAATAAAATGAACAAACTTTTTTTTTATTTTAGAATCCAATGAAAGCTAACCGTAGGTGCACGGGTGTGCCTATCTTTTAGCTACGGTTAATGCAGCTTAAATGGCTGAAGAGGATAACAAGGAAGATATATGCAAACAAAGCAGCATAGCAATAGTGTAGTGCGCAGAGCAATCGCCGTACGAGCTGGCATTCCCGGTTCGAGTCCCACTGCAGCACATTCCATTTTCCATGGCAAAGCACATTCTAACCAATAGTTTTGTCGCATAACCCACTAAATAACATATATTTTTGAAGTAGTGTACTGCATTAAATGCACATGTGAGGTGTCAGTGTCATAATGAATAAAGCACTAGTAGGCAAGTTTAAGCGCCAATAAGCAGTAGTAAGCATATGTAAGCACTAGTAAGTGGGTTTAAGCCCATTTGCATTGGGGTAATCAATGCGTACACGGGTTGAGCAATGTAGAAGCTAACTCTCTGTAAGCATCATTAACCAGAGGTTAGCAGTGCTTACCCTCACGCAAACTCACGCAAACCCACTTACAACTGCTCAAAAGTGCTTTAATCACTCTGTATCCAACAACCCTTGTTCTGCCCAGCAACAAAATAAACAGCCTTGCAGGTCTTGAACCCAGGACCCTATACACTATAGTCACATTAGGTAACCACCAAGCAATCACAGCAGTACAGAAAAATGAGGTATCAGCAAACAAGTCCTCACTATAATAAAATCAAACTGTACCTGTGAAAGGAATCAGTATACAGTCATATGTTTCATAACCCACTACATAACATAAATATGTGAACTGGAGTACGGCAGTAAGCCCAGATGTGAGGTGTAATTGTAATAGAATGTTGAAGCCCCGAATAAAACACAAGGACTCCATACAGTGTACGTACATATGAATCATGGATACCAGACAAACATATAAGATGTAATAAGTAATAAATCAATGCCAAAAAGAAAATATAATGCAAAGTCTAATGTAAGCAATGCTAAGCATTGCACAGGCCAGCTTAGGAGGTGTATGCAATGTGTAGGCCGGCTAACACAATGTACCCAGTGTTATATCCCTTTAAACAATGCCGACCTTAAGTAAGCAGGTTTGCCCATAGCTTAGCCTTATCAAAACTGGCCAATCACGAAAAAGTGTGGGAAATTCGCCCTACTTAAACTCAACAGGTGAGAATACATCTCATAACTGGTTGTAGCTTCCCTTGCAGGCACCACGTCAGGAAGGGGAGACAGTGTGCACTTTTGGGTGCAGCACTGGTGCATCCAGGAGTCCTTTGTCATGGCGGGACTTCTTGTCAAAGACCATAAGCAGAGACTGCTGCAGGGCCAGTACCAGGGTTCCCAATGTAAGGCGAAAGCCTGGGACTGTCTCGCCCCTGACCTCACCAGTGCCACTGGCATACCCTGAACTGGTGAGCAGGTCAGGCATCACTATTCCGACCTGAAGCAGCATAAGGGAGACCTCTTGAAGCAGTGGATCTAAGAGGCTAGAACAACAGGGGATGTCCCAGCTGTGTGTAAGTATCACCCCACTATGTGTGTAATAATTGCCAGCTCATGTATATCATGGATAGGTATGGCTAAATATTCCTCTTATGCCCTCCACAGCTGCAATCGAGTTGGTTGCAAACCAGGAGGCCCATGTAAGTCACCTGGAGAGGTTGTGATGCAAGGCAGGTCAGTAATACTCTTGCATGTACTGTCATAGGAAATAAATCTGAAAGTATTATATAGTATGTATGTAAATAAAAGTGTAATAGAATGACAATAAAGGTCTAACTGCTGGACTGCATGTGCATATTCTGGTATCATATGATAATGTAGATTTGCATTCAGATAATAGTACTGTTGTATTAAGCACTGTTGCCCACACTGTGCACCATAAATAGAATGTGTAGGAATGCCTGTATATGACTGGTGTAATCCCCAGAGGCCATTTAGTACAACTGAGAGACACATAGACAGAAAACAGGGAAAAAGCAGACAACAAAACCTGAATAGCACATGCAACTGAGATGTGAACTGTTGTATTTTTAGCACACACAGCCATGGTTCGAAACCTGCCAATAGTAGAAGTCTGCATATAGAATCATACCCCACAACTGTACAGATATGTCCAGAAAGTCCAGTAAAGTGGCCCATATCTGTTGCCTATCAACTTGTCCCCCTGGGAAATCAGTGGGATGATCCCAGACATATAGGCACCAAACAGGAAATACCACTGATTGACACATCTATGAGAACAAAGCTGGCACACTAGGAACTCCCCGAAACCTCATGAGACTAAGAAGCCACGTATGTCCCATTTACATCCCCATCTTTTCAATCTGTGGCCAGACTGTGTACAGTAACAGAGTGAGATGTATATGCATAATAGTAATGTGGAATCTGGTAATGTGTGTGGCAACATTCAGGTAGTGCTGACAAACATTTCTCCCACAGGTCTTTCAGACACCAACAGTGTGCCCAGAAAGACAAGAATGATACCCTGTACTGGTATTGTTCACATTGTTATTGTATGGCATTGTGACTGATGCAGTTGCTCTGAATAATGAGGTATTACTCATCACTGTCACCCACACTGTCCTACAAAATATAACTGTCTAGGAAATCTGTATAAGAGTGTTTTAATACAAGGTCGGAATGCAAAAGCACAGGAGAATTATAAGACAGAAAGCAGTTAGGAGATTTACAGCAATATCTATATAGCACACACAACTCTGATGGACAGTGTATAAGTTGTAGAAGACACAGCCGTGGTCTGAATCCTGGGAGAAGAAGTAGGCTGCATACAGAATCATACCCCACAACTGTACAGATGAGATCAGAATGTCCAGTATATGGGCCCATATCTATGGCATGTCCCTCTGTCCCCCTGGTAAGTTTGTGGGATCACCCCAGATGTTTAGCCAGCAAAAAGGGAATGCAAGTGATTGTCCAACATCTATGTGAACAAACCTGTTACTGTAGCAACTCTCAAAACTGTTAGGAGAGTAATAAGCCAAGTATGTCCTATCCACACCCCATGTTGTCAAGCTGTGACCAGAGTGTGTACAGAAAAAGAGTGAGATGTATGTGCACAATACTAATGTGTAATCTGGAACTTTGTGTGGCACCATTCAGGTAGTGCTAACAAACATTGCTCCCACAGCTATGTGGGATACAAACACCATGCTGAGAAATAAAAAAAAAACATTATACACTGTACTGGTACTGTTTACTCTGGTATTGTAGGGAATTGTGAGTGCTGCAGTTTCTCTGAATAATAAAGTATCACTGATCACTATCACCCACACTGTGCTACATAATATAACTGTGTAGGAAAGCATGTATATGTGTGTGTCAAGTCATTAAAGGTTGAAGAGGGCAATATTCTAGATATGTCCCGGTATACCTGCATACGGTCAACACATGGCTAGAGTCTGTGCAGAAAGAGTTGGATAGTTATGTGCACAACATCAACCCGGAATCTGGGAGTATGTGTAGAAACAGTCAGTTAGTGTTAACATACATTCCCTCCACAGGTATACCAGGTAAGAGGTGTATACTGCAGGTAAAACCAGTTCATGTATAACGATGACGACAGCCATATCACTGCCCAAACTAAGGCTATAGGGTAGTGTAGCAAGACATGTAAGGTACAAGTAACAGCACTGACTAGGAAAGTAATGTGGACTACAAGACTATACTAGTTGTTATTTGACCCCTCCCCACCATATCTCTAACAATAAACAACATGCCCACCCCAACCAGTATGCAATGACTCCAATGTTCTGATAATACCATATTGTTTGATAAATATTTTAATTGTTCCCATGCATGTGCTATATTGAATTATTCCAATACTGGTGGCATGGTGCCATCAGTATATAATCTTCTTAATACCACTGTGGTCCCATATATGCATGTGTTTGCTGTGCAACTGTTCTGTATCTAGTGTCTGGGTTAATGGGAATATCTATGCATGCTGTTATACCTAACCTTGGAATGTGTTGACTATTACTAACCCACATATGATGATGAACTCTAAACACTATAGCACGTTTGGGAAGGCCGGTCCCAGCAAACCCACCTGTCCAACCTCAGCTGGCCATGGCACCAGGTACCAGCATGTCTGCGGCCCAACCTGGGACCTCCCTGTCCATTGGTCCTGCAGCACCTTCAGGTGGAACAGCCTCAGGGGAAGGGGCTCACCCCCCCGGGAGCAGGCATGGACAGGACCTGTCATCCGTCGCCAGGTCCGGGTTGTGGTGTGTAGCGAGCTCAATCAGCAGCTTAGTGATCTGCTACACCAGCTTGAGGGCCATGTGTCACAACTAGAGAGTCAGGCTGGCTCAGTGACTCAGCCCCCAGCACAACCACCTTCAGGGCAGTGAAGGTGCAGTGGTGACTGCCCATGGGTGGGGACCTCAGTCACACTGTTTCCACTATGGGGCTCATGGGCATCCGATTTCCCAACACCCTTCCCCATCAAGGTGTTCCCCCCACATGTGTCACATAATGCCCCTGTATGCATCTTGCTTGTCTGTTAACCTACCCAACCTACCTCCCCAAATATACCTACTATCCCTCCACAACATCCCACTCTCACCTGAAAAACAAAAGAAAAAAAGGGCAATCTGTTCCCAAAAAAAAAATCTCGCCCCATACATAGCTGTCCATTTTGCACACATGTCCACTGGACACATATAATCAGGTCTAATTGGCATCACAACTTATTATTGTTGTCCTCACCCCTTTCCCAGGGGTTTGAGTGTAAAAATCTACCTCCAAATTCAGTGTATATGCACAGCTGTTGCTGTAGAAGAAATGGGCAGCTATGGACCTTCCCCACATCCTTTCTGCACATCCCTAGCTATTTTCCCTACTGTCTTTCCCTATTTGTGCCCCTTTTTCACCCCTTTCCTATCAACCCTTTTTCTTTACTTTTAAATAAATTAGTGTGGGGGTAAGCGGTATAAGCACTTTTAAGCAGCAGTAAGCGGGTGTAAGCCTGTTTGCATGGGGGTAAGCAATACCTACACAGGTTAAGCAATTTAGAAGCTAACTGAATATAAGAAACAGTAACTGGAAGTTAGCAGTGCTTGCCTCCAGCCAAACCCATGCAAACCCGTTTACAACTGCTCAAAAGTGCCTTAATCACTCTGTATCCAACTGCCCTTGTTCTGTCCAGCAACAAAATAAACAGCCCCTGCAATGCTTGACCCGGGACCCTGCACACCATAGCCAGAGTGATTTACCACTAAGCCATGTCAGGTATACATAACCCTGATGTTTATACAAACATATCATCCAGCCCAGTCATTCAACAGTACAGGGAATGCATTCCAACATGTAGATGCATGTGTGTGTGTGTATATATATATTAATATCTAAACAGATAAAATATATCTATATATGTAGCTATATATATATATATATATATATATATATATATATATATATATAAACATACATACATACAAATCCATACATCTGTAGATGTATATGTCTACATCTATATGTATGCATACATATAGATATATATATATATATATATATATATATATATATATATATATATATATATATATATATATATACAGCAAGTGATATATATGTAAGCAGATATATATATCTATATTGGTATATACAGACATACATCTGTAGATAACAATGGGAACATAAAAACATATATGTTCACATGCACCGTTAATGGGGCAACATATGTCTTGTATGAATAGGTAAACCCCCCACAGACAAACACGTCTGCCCTGCAATACACTACCAGCTGTTGCAGATCCCATAACCAGGCTCTGAAATGACATGGGCATAAGATGTTTACAGTACTTCATCCCACCTGTATGATACCAAGCTGGAATCAGTAACATATCATGCAGTACAGTCGGGCTCCTATAGGAAATGTACAGTGTGGAAGCTATCAACATCCCTAGGATACATATACCCAGACACATATATGCAGATACAGATATACATATATATGTATATATATATATATATATATATATATATATATATAAAACTACACATACACACGCAGAGATATGTATAGTAAGATACATATGTAGAAGGTGAACACAATATGGAATAGCCACTATGCGTAGTTACCATCTTAACAACTGGACACTGTATGAGCCATCTATACAAATGACAATCATTGCCTGCAACATATACCCACAGAGAGGTCAAAAGATATAACACCACACACAGGTTTGCATAAATGGTGAAGCTTTATTTGTGTACTATTAAAGTTGTATATGCCATGTCACAGCTGTTTAGTCACTGACATCCATATAAACAGAGTAATGCAACTGTGAAACAGTTATACTAATACAGTAGTCTGGAAAGGTTTACAAATGTTGCTGTCTAGGCCAAGGCCTTCAAGTAGTACAATAGTCAAGACAGACTGGCCCACAGGATGCTAAACAATCAATAGTAAGTAATGTAGATGTATAGTTCAGCAGCCTCTATCTACACTCTCTACACAGTCCCTAGGAGGTAAAGAACTCAGTTGACACAATGGGATGTAACTGTTACATAAAAAGGCATAACTGGCAATCACAAGCATACTGACAGACAGAACAGTCTGTATGGCAGGAGGTGGTAGGCCTGCATTTACCCAAGGTGGATTGTATGGTAATGTACATCCAGATACCTTAAGGCAGCGTAGATATGGTGTGTGTGGGTGGTCACATCTGCTTTTATCATGTGCACCATTGTCTACTGACAGACATCCTAAGGACATCATAGGACAGTACCACTGCTAGCACGTAATGCTCCTGTGGACTACAGTAGAGATATTGGCCAATATATGTGGACAGTCTGACACACTCTGGACAGTCCAGAGGTATACGCAGAACCTCTTAGTGCAAGACATCTGGACTAAGCCTGACAATGTGGATGTTAACAGCCATGTAGATGGGTATAACACTTAACTACTGGTATACATTTGCCCCCATAGGTTATGCATTCACACACTCCTGTCAGTCCTGACACATGATAACCACTGGTACGGAGGTGCCATGGCCACATACTAGCCACTAGATATTGGCATACATCTGTACAGCATCCCACTGCCTTGTCTGACATACATGGCTGTTATGGTGGCCCAGCAGCAGTATATCTGGCAAGTATCTGGACATGACATCTCACTGGTTAAGTACACTAAGCTGCTAGGCATGTAACAATGCACTGTGCAGGCTACAGGCAGACTGGCTCAAAACTGGCCTACACTTCCTATGGGGGAATGCACATGTACCAGCATGTATAGCAGGCTCTACAGGCATGTCATAGCACAGAGTATGATACACCTGTGTGAAAGTGCATAACCGCAACCAATGTGAACACAGCCACAGCAACATATGGTAAGCTAGCTTAATATTGCACTATATGAACTATGATGTTATCAGATGACATTGATCTGTAGTGAGAGTAGGGAACAGGTGGAGGAGACCCTGGAGAGATGGAGATATGCTCTAGAGAGAAGAGGAATGAAGGTCAGCAGGACTAAGACAGAATATATATGTGTGAATGAGAGGGAGGATAGAAGAATGGCGAGGATGCAAGGAGTAGAGGTGGCGAAGGTGGATGAGTTTAAATACTTGCGGTCAATAGTTCAGAATAACGGTGAGTGTGGAAGAGAGGTGAAGAAGAGAGTACAGGCTGGATGGAATAGGTGGAGAAGAGTGTCAGGAGTGATTTGTGACAGACGAGTACCTGTAAGAGTGAAAGGGTAGGTCTACAAGAGGGTAGTGAGACCAGCTATGTTATATGGGTTGGAGACAGTGGCATTGACAAAAAGGCAGGAGTTTGAGCTGGATGTGGCAGAGTTAAATATGTTAAGATTTGCACTGGCTGTGACGAAGGTGGACAGGATTAGGAATTAGTATATTAGAGGATCAGCCCAGGTTGGAAGGTTTGGAGACAAAGCCAGAGATGCAAGATTACATTGGTTTGGACATGTGCTGAGGAGGGATGCTAAGTATATTGGGAAAAAGATGCTAAGGATGAAGCTACCAGGTAACAGTAAAAGAGAAAGGCCTAAGATAAGGTTTATGGATGTGGTGAGAGAGGACATGCAGGTGGTTGGTGTGACAGAGCAAGATGCAGAGGACAGGAAGAAATGGAAACAGGTGATCCGCTGTGGTGACCCCTAATGGGAACAGTCGAAAGAAGATGATGATAATGATAATGGACTATCTGTGCAACACCATCCTCATATGTGCCACTCACACACTAACCCTACATATACTGGGCCACTCCACAGTGTTGTACGAAGACTGACTGTGGTATGGGACATGTGTGTGTATGGCCCTACAAACCTGTAAGCCGATATTGTAACATACAGTGGAGCAGCATGTAACATCAGATAGAACAGGACCACAAACAATGACATCTACCACAGTCTGTACACAGGCCAAACTACATATGAATAATACACACAGTGTCGACAATCATCATGAGTACACAGACCTCACTGGTGTACACACAACCACAGAATGTACAGGTTATGTCATAAATTGTAACCCCTACTACACATAACATGTGTAGTAGTCTGATATCTCACTGGCTTGTTATCAGATATGATGACACTAATTATGGTGTACAGCACATATGCACCTCTTACTGCATGATGTATATAAATTCTCATAGATTAGTACTAGGTTAACTGCCATCATGGGCCATTTTGAGCCTAGCCAATTATCCCATATGAAAATCAAACCCTGCACCTTGTGCCTGCAAGATAAATACCTTAACCATTATGCCATCCTCCCACCTCTGGAGGGACTAAGCATATGTAGGGTGACAGAGTTGTAGCTGGAGGCACATACACAGGGCCAATATTGACATGTTGCTGTGATACCCTCATACAATTACTGTTGTAACAGGGTGTGTTGCAACGGGTCTACTTCATTTGCCCGAACTTCCATTTGCCCGACACCCATTTGCCCGAGACCAAATGACCGAAATTTCATTTGACCGACAAGTATTATTGGCAAGAAAATGGGATATGTCCCCTTCCCCACTGTAGCGTGACCCTGGAGTTAGAATATATAGTTAAGAGGGTGGGAGGCACAGCCCCCACAATGGGGGGTGTGGGGGTGAAGCCCCCCACTTAATTTCATATTATATTGTTCAGTTTTGCTTTAATATTGCTTAGTAAAACAAAAGTAAATGGGGAGCTTCGGCCCCCAGACCCCCCATTGTGGGGTCTGTGCCCCCACACCCCCCAACTATATATTCTAACTCCAGGGTCACACTACAGTGGGGGAAGGGGGCATATCCCATTTTCTTGCCAATAATACTTGCCGGTCAAATGAAGTGTCGGTCAAATGAAATTTCGGTCAAATGGGGTCGGGCAAATGGGTGTCGGGCAATTGGAAGTTCGGGCAAATGAAGTAGACCCGCTGCAACATATATCCTCTGAGGGATATGAAGTCAGTAACTCTCATGTCACCATATACAGACTACAATCCTCACACTACCTTCTGCAGTTCACAGATAGGTGCTCTGTGAGTAACACATGAAACAAAAGGCACCACACACTGCCCAGTCTGCAGAAGACCCTACAGATAGGGGTTTCCTCATAAACATAGCACTGACATGGCAGCTATTAAAACATGTAGGACAGCCATATCCACACACACCCTGTTACACCAGCATTACTCCAAATGCAGTATAGTAGCCCTTACAGTCTGTAGTCAGGTCAGGCACATCACCCTCCTGTGTTTTGCCCTGTTTCCACAGTGTATGTTGTTAGAGGTAGATCCCCAATCCATCTGAGATGCTGTTTGCCAAACAATGGATCGACTTCCTGCTCACAGTGAATGTAAAGGCCCAACACCAACATGATGTCCCTAGATATTGGAGTGTGTTTCCATGCAATTGGCTATGGGAATGTTACCACAACTGTTGCACATTCAATCAGCTAGAGAAGGGCTGCAATTCGTGCAGAGGCCATCAGCTGATCATGAGCAACACTTAAAATACACATGCTGCTGCCTAAGCACAGCAAGTGTAAGTCTCCACATCCACTAGAGAGGGAGTGAGAGAGGCAGACAGAGGCAAAGAATAGTCATGGAGGGGTGGGAGAGTAAAACATAAGCATGTTTGTGTCACACTCCTACCAGTACAGGGTATGAAACCCCTGATGACTATGTAGTGCTATTACATGTTTATGCAGTTACCAGATGCACCACATAGGTATCATGTTGAGGAGTCCTCAAAACGTATATGTGATGGTGAGTGACATTTGCAACAGGGATATGGTAGCTATATGGTAGGTGTAGTACATGTGCTTGTCTGCATGAACAGGTGCCAGCGTCAACACAGCCACACTCTCACAGGGGCACACACACATTGACACACTTGGCAGGGCTAGCAATACAAATCATCACCAGTGGGATTGCCACAACACATTACAGTGCAGTTATCACATGCATCACAGGGGTCATACAGAGGTTATATGGGCAAAGGGTAAGTGGAGGTGTCTTGAAATCAGACAGCATACTTCAGTATGTCAATGGGGGTTGTAGTGAGTGTGAATGTGGTCATACACATCATACAACACACACACAGACACAGGGTGCCAGTACTGACATGTATGGGTGCATTGCTGCATGGGTGTATCATGGTCGACTGTGCCAGATGGCTATACAAGGCTAGGTGATGGGTATACCTTGGCATCAGGCCACATGACAATGGTCTTCATTGTGGCTCAGGGGTGTAATGTCTGGATCTGAACACACAGGTGGGTATTGTATTCACCATCCAGTCACCTGGGTGACTATTGCATGTGGCCAATGCTGTGCATTGCTTGCCATGTATGTGTTCCATAGTCCATGACAGGGATGGTTTCTGGGATGTGCACACCTCCCACATGCATGTACAGTGACATGTGGAACTGTACCTGGGGTGTCTGACCCATGTTGTGTACACAGATTGTTTTCATTAGATGTGCCAGTCCTGGCCTCATGTGGTGGGAACTGTTAATGGATGGCAGGTTGACACAGCACCTACATTGACAGCAAGATACCGGTATTCCCTGGTGTCAGTGGCATCTGCCTATACAGGGCATGTTTTCCGGCATGGTATGTCCTTTGTAGGTCACATTTGAAGGCACCACAGGTGTTGCAGGTGTCCAGTGGGGAACATGAGGAGGGTGCACTGTCGGCATGTATGTGCCTATTGGACTGATGGTCAGGGTACCATGCCCACTGTAGCCCACTGCAATCACACCATGGTTACTATCAGTGGGAAATATGCAGAGAACTACCAACATAGCATCTGTTACTCACTTTGTTCACCTGGCCTTGATGTCAAATGTATGGGTATGGATATGAACCTCAGCCTCTCGGCTATTTCACTTCTGTTATCCCTGTATGGTTGACATTGTGATATATACTAGGGCCACCATATAAGAGATTTGCAAAACCCATTCCCCATTGACTCCAGTTGTTTCACACTCACAATCACCTTCACACAGGATATGAATTACAAACCACACATACACACACACACACACACACACACACACACACACACACACACACACACACACACACACACACACACACACACACACACACACACACACACACACACACACACACACACACACACACACACACACACACACACACACACACACACACACACACACCAGTCATGTCTGGGATTAGAACTCCTACCTAACTAGTTTATTACACTACAGCCCTACAATGTTATAGGATGCACCATGGAGATTACTGGAATACTCCTTCCCCAAAGGTGTATTTCACAGTGAATGACATCAGCAGGATTGCCAAAGTATGGGGATTTGACGTGTAGTGAGTGAGACTAACCTAAAATACATTGCTCCCTACACAGACATAGAAACACACACAAACGATCCACAATTGTCATGTGTGGGGATAGAACCCCTACCAGAGTTCTATATCACACTACAGCATGAAGCAGTCACAGGATGCACCACAGGGATAATTGGAGTACTCCTTCTTCAGAGGTGTATTTCACAGTGAATGACATCAGCAGGATTGCCAAAGTAGGGCATTTGAAGGGTAGTGAGTGTGACTAGCCTAAAAAGCATTGCTCTCTACACAGACAGAGACACACACAGTTGCCAAGTCTGGGATTAAAACTCCTACCTAACTGTTTTATTACACTATAGCAGTACGCAGTTATAGGACATGCCACGGAAATTACTGGGTTACAACCTTCCCAAAGGTGTATTTCAGGGTGGATGACATCAGCAGTCCTGACAAAGTAGGGCATTTGAATTGTAGGGAGTGTGACTTGCCTAAAAAGCATTGCTCTTTACACAGACAGAGACTGACACAAATACACACACACACACACACACACACACACACACACACACACACACACACACACACACACACACACAGAGTCCAAGTCTGGGATTAGAACTCCTGCCTAACTGTTTTATCACACTACAGCAGTATGCAGTTATAAGACGTGCCACGGAGATTACTGTGCGACAACCTTCCCAAAGCTGTATTTCACAATGGATGACATCAGCAGGCTTGTCATAGTAGGGCTATGGGGAGGCCAGTGTGTGTGCATGTGCCATAACCCATTCATCTAGGGGTTGACACACCACATGTGGGCACATGCAGGGCCATATTCCACAGGTACGTGTATACAGCTGCTAGATGACTACTTCCTTGTACAGTCATGTTGCACAGCTAGCACTTGCACCACATAGTCGGTACTGCTGACAGATACCCTTAGCTAGTATCTACAGTGAGTGACATCTGATCCTCATGTGGTTGTAGCCATTTGGCTGTGTGCTGGGTGGGACAGGCCTGGATGGCTCTTTGTCACAGTCACTCTCTTCCACACATCAGTGTATGTCTACTTTTGGCTTATTATAGTGTGTTGTCCTTGGATATATGTCTGTATTCCTATCCACTGTGTGTGCAAAGCATGAGTGGTGCATACTGAGGAGTGTCTGCACTAACATCTGCAACTGCCAGGTATGTCTGGTCCACTGTTGTTTGCAGACATGAGCTTCATGTGTGTAAGTGTGTGAGCATGCCCAGTATGACCTTTCAGTATGTTGTTGTCTGACATTGTCTTAATTTCTCTAAGTGTGTGAGCATGCCCTGTATGCCCTTCTGTACTGCATGTGTGGATCGATTCCAGGTAGTTTGTACTCCAGTGCAGACCTTTGTGTTGTACACCTACAGGTAGCAAACTGTTTCTGCAGGGTATCCATCAATCATTTGGCAAAATGGGGACAAAGTGTGCAGGGGATAGTGTGTACTGTAGGTGATTGTGTCTGTGCTGTTTCAGCTACATGGTACTGCTGTTAGCAGAGCTATTCAGACATGTGTACTGTTATACACTGTGATGTTTTCTGTCCTCATGTACTGTCAAGTGGACATTCCTGCTCACAGTGATGTCTTGGGGAACAAGGGTGACTGCAGCTGTGTGCGGTATTGTGGGCAGACACCTACATATTCATGGTAGGTTATGCCATCCTGGAGGGGGTGCTGCAGACACTTGATGCTGGGTCTGTGTATCTGGTTCAGCACGTTGGTACAGTGCTGGCAGGCGATCCCATACATGTATATCCAGCAACATAACAGTATAGTGTTATATTGCTATGGCAATACCTCACAGCTGTACAGATTCGCACAGGTTACCCAGAGACCAGGGCCATGAGTCAGGACATTACCCCTATTGTGGTGTACGGGCAGGTATTTAGGCACCCATTTATGTGTTTACATCCGGGGGATAGTGTGCACACAGCTTTGTGTCGGACTTTGCACATTCCATGCTGGCCACGTTCCCACCCACCCCCTCAGTTATTCTCTCCTCTTCCTTACATTATGCATACATTCTCTGATACTTTCTCTATGGTTATCATCCCATCACGGCTGTGTGTTGGTGTTAGTCAACAGTTCATGCAGTGGGACATGGTGGACATGTCACTGTGGTTTGTCCACATGGCCTTACATATGGCATATGTGTGGAGTGTGTTGTGTTGTTAATTGGGTGTCCATGACATAACATGCATTGGCAGTACATGTGAGACACAGGCCCTTGGCAGAGGCCTGTGGGCCATTGCCTGTTGATGCGGGCCAGATGTGGCAGGCCATTGCATTCTGTCTGCCCTACAGTCTCAGACCGCCATACAGTATATTCCCCTGGGGTGACAGGGTAGGTGTGATAGGTGTTCATGCCAATACCTTCTATCAGTTCTGATTGGTAGTGTGGTTGCTGGCAGGATGCTACCTACAGCTAGCAATACACCTGCATGGGACACCTGCAGTGCATGTTGCATTCTTTTGCTATTGCCATATACAGCTAGGGTCATATTGTACCCATTCCTCACAGCAGGGGTACAACCGGGGAGATACCTGTGGGTGGTGTTTGCGTGAGCTGGGTGCATGTGTGCTATGGACACTACTTGCATCTGACACACAGATATGCACTGGGCATTCCAGTTATGCTTGCATGTGCAGGTGCATAAGCTTTTTCCCACTACATCAGTCCTACCTCCTTTGTGATCTGCGAGTGTTTGGGTAGGCAACACCGGTATCCCCTACTACAGGACCAGATAATGTGATGCATACCTGTTTGTACTATTCCAAGGGTGTGCCAATTTCACAGTGACACAATATATACTATATGTCTGGGGTACTTTCCCCTGTGTACTACTTGTATATCTAGCCCAACAGCCATGCCATGTCAGTCTTTCAGATGGTGACACATATTACCACCATACACTTACAATGGCTTACTGCTAGCTTGTGTTATACTGGTGAGTATTGTGTTTGGCACTGGAGTTGTGAGAACTTGTCCATGTCATCAGCATTAGTGGGCAATGGCCACCAGGTCTTACCTCAACATGCATACATACCGACCACTCTCACACAATGTAAAACACACACCAACACAACACACACATACCTGCATATTGTGCAGATGCTACTACCTATCCTGCTACTTTTGCCACCTCTGTGCATCTGTGCTCCACTGGTATTATACCTACACATACATGTTCCTACATGTCTACATAGGGTTGTGGGGGGCACACCTGACTGTTGCAACATGTGTACATCGGATTGGGGGGCACACCAGACCATTATTACATACATACATAGGGTTGGGGGAGCACACATGACTGTTTCTTCATTCCTACACAGGACTGGGGGGCACACCTGACTATTTCTACATTTCTACACAGGATTGGGGGGGGCACACCAGACCATTACTACATAAATAGGCAGAGTTGGTGGGAGCTCACCTGACTGTTTCTACATTTCTACACAAGATGGGGGGGCACACCTGACTATTTAAAAATTTCTTCACACGATTGGGGGGACACCTGACTGTTTCTACATTTCTACATAGGATTGGGGGGCACACCAGACTGCTACTACATTTCTACGCTACTACATTTCTACACAGGACTGGGGGGGCACACCTGACTGTTATTACATTTCTACGTAGGATGGGGGGGCACACCTGACACTTGTACACATTTGCTATGACTGTACTGGTATGTCAGGTACTCCATTTTATTCTGCATTCTAACCTATCATGCTGACTAGAGGCATATCAGTGTACTACAGGTCTTAGCTTTGATTGACTTACATATTAGTTTCTTACTTTCTAACCTTCAGTACTAACATCCCAATGCCTGACCTGCTGTAGTCTGTGTAGGCCTGGGGGGAAGGTTACCCATAGGCATTATTCAGAGGCCATAGCACAGCCTTTGTTTGTGTTTTTCTACACCTGTCCTGCTGGCTGTGACTGTTGTTGGGTATGTGAACCTCCCTGACTGGCATGTTTGAGTCACTTACCTTGTGGGTGTCCCAGTATTGAGGGTGGTGCTGCAGGGCTGCCTATGTTGGATGCACATAGTATACTACCTACACATGGTTGAGAACAGGTAGTGTCATGTTTGGCATCCCTTTTACTCTATGTGACAGTCAGAGAGAGGTGTTATTCCCTGGGTCCCTCCTGTGTCAGTCTATGTGCTATGCATTGCCTCTTTGCCAAGGCCAGGGCATACTGGGCATGCCTCCTTCTGCCTACTGGGAAAGGTTCAGGTTGTTCCTCCTCTGAGTCACTCTATGCCTGTGCAGGCCTTGGCAATGGTGGGGGCTGTGTGGCCCTGCCCCATGCTGTTCCTGCTGCAGCTCTTTCCGCAGGATCATATTGTGTAGCATGGCACATACGATGACAATTTGGGTACAGGTAGCTGCTGAGTACTGCAAGGCTCCACTGGATGTGTCCAGCCACTGGAACCATGACTTGAGCATCCCAAACACATGCTCTATTATAATCCTGGTCTGTGCGTGTGCCTCATTATGGAGTTCTTGTTCAGGTGTGTCTGCATTTCTGATGGGTGTCATCACTCATGGCTCCAGTGCATATCCAGCATCCCCCACTAGGTGACTGTGAGGGATGACCCCATTGGAAAATCTCTGATACAGCTGCATCAGATGCCAAATGTGGGAATCATGATAGCTTCCAGGTCAGCCAGCACACACATTCTTTATTATGCCCTGGGCATTGCACATGACCTGGCAGTTGATGGAGGGGAAGCCCTTGCGGTTGATGTAGACCCTACCCCGCTCACCAGGTGGGGCTTCGATGCATATGTGCATGCTGTCTATAGCACCCACTACCTCAGGGTATTTTGCTGTTTGGTGGAATAGTTGCATATTGCTGGCCAGCGCCTCACGGGTGCTGGGGAAATATACATGCTCACTGGCATGTGCTGACATGGCATCCAGGAACTGGTGGAGTACCCTGGATGTTGATGCCTGTGAGATCCCCATGATATCCCCAGTTGGCCTTTGGAAGGTACCTGTAGCTAGTATTCTTTGACCTACACATACCTTGGTAACCACTGGGATGGGTTCCCCTCTGTTACTTCTGTGTGTCAGGCGTGGCCGGCACAGCTCAACAATTTGCTGTAGGAGGTCTCTGTCTACCCTATAGCGCTCCTCTATCTCCAGCTCATGTAGCTCCTGGTAGGTTACCCTTGGTCTGTACACTCTTCTCCGTCTCATCACTGTGGGTTGGTTGGCAGCATTCACATCCTCACCACCCTCAGCCTCTTCCACACGTTGTTGTATGATAGCTATTGCAGCCCCTATCATTTTGTTGTTTTGTCTGTTAAAACTTCCCCACTTGTATACACCGGTGGTATAGAGTATGGGAAAAACCAGAGTGGAAGGTGTTTGCATAGTTTATAGTAGTGTTCTGGGCTGGGCTGGTCTGCTGCCTGTGCAATCGTCTGATTCTGATACATTTCACCTGCCAGCTATGCTAGTTCTCCTTGATTAGCTTCCTAATACTGTTTTCTCTTTCCGTTGCCTTCCTGTTTAAGCCCAGGGGTGCACCGCAAAAACACATTGCTCAAATGTGCACAAAGCTGCTATTTCCTGGTTTACCTTTTTCTTTTTCTTTTAAAAACCGGTGCGCAGCACACACACCTGCTCAGGCAGACTCAGAAACACACCCTTGCTTAGCTGTGCTTACCTAGGGGCAAACCTGAGCCACAGGGCTCCAGTCCGCTTACAGTATGCCTGACACACACCCCTATGATGTCATCTAACTCCTAGGCTTGCACCAAGCTATTCCTGCTCCTACACTGTTGGGACCTGACTAGCATGCTTGGGGAAAACTGGGATTCACTATCATTCCCCTCATTTGCATAGGATTGCCTGCTAATGCATAGTTACATGTCTCACACTGAGCCTTCCCCCTTAGCAACCACTATTCACTGGCCATGTTGTCTTCTGCCTGCCATTGACTTGCATGGCAGAATAGTGATTTTAGTTAGAATGCTTATTTTAGGTTTATTTTCTTATTTTCCCACTGATCCTGTTTGCATGCCGCTGCCTTACGCTTAAACTGCCGAGATCGGCTAAAAAAAATTTAAAGTAGATTTTTTTTATTTTTTAAGCTGTTTCCAATGCCAATGGCCTTATACTTGGCCATTGGTATGCCTTTTGACTGATATGCACCCTTTATTTGTAGCTGTCACGGCTCCGTTTTGGAATTCGCAGAAATGTACTCGGTTACTAACCGAGTACATTTCTGCAGATTGCACTAGTCCTGCACAGCCAGTTTCCAGCTTCCAGGATCACAGTTACCTCATTTGCATGTATTTCTCCTGCAAATGGGGTAATTTACATACAGGGGCTGAGTCCATGTAGGACTAGTGCAGGAGCACTCATGCACTCCCCCTGCAGGCTATTCTGGATCGCACGGCAGACATATTGCCTGCTAGTGCTCCTGCACTAATCCTGGGGGATACTCTTTCAACTTGTTTTTATATTGGCATTATCCCATTTACAGGTAATTTATTTATAGCCAGTCTCCATAGGAAATCCTGACACTCTACTATCATGGTACACCATCTTTTCCTTACTTTAATTGTTTTAATCACTTCTTCTGATATATTTTTCCATGGATTTACATAATAATATTGTTTCATCACACTATTATACCACACCCTTCTACCTCTCTCTGTATCATCAATTTTTATTTTCCATGTAATAGTTTTTTCTTGATCATGTTAATTTCATCTACATACTCATTTTCTCTTTTTCTTGATATCATCATTTCCCAGAATTTGTGTACTTATAATTTTCACTATTACGTTCTCGTTCTCTTTCTTTACCCACTTTAATACTATAATACAAGTTTAAAAAGGCAGAATAAACAACTTGATTTAGTAACCCCAACCCCACTTCATCTTCACTCATGTACAACACATCTCTTTTCACTGGATTCACTATTGTACCCCCCATATAAATGAAAGCACCAATTGCATAAATTGCTTTTCATGTTTTACTGAGATCATATAAACATTTGATATATATACACTATTTTTCTATTAATATTGAATTCACCAGATAAACCTTTTACCTGAATGATAATTTATACATTCTCCACACAGGACATATTTTGTACAATGCATGGCCACAGGAGGATTTGGATATAAGGTGGCCAGACACATACCACACACACACTCACTACAAAGATGGCTGACATGGCTTCACTGTCAACCATAATGATACAGCCTGCCACACCTGACTATCAGCAGTTGCAAGATCAAGGGCAGTGACATCCCCTGGGCTCAACACCCGAGAACCATCATGAACATTCTCATAGTTCTACATCTTCATTATCACTTCTGGGCACATGAAGCTCTATACCTGCATGAAGACAAGTTCTGTGGGTTCACCTCATGGCACACCCTACCAGGGTGACTTTCCTTTTTCCTTATTTTTAGGATATATAGTATATACATTTCCATGCTATCAGTTAGTGATCTGAATTTACATTCAATAAAAGAAATCACTTGTATGATGCAAATTTATGGGATTTTCAAATGGCAAATTTGAATTTCTCAACAATCTCTCTCTTTTGTTTTCATTATTTACACCACATTCTGTTCTATATCTGATCAGTGATCAACAATTAGCATTAATGTGTGTTTAATAAAGGCTTCCTTTGAACTTGGCTTGGCGTGGCTTGGTGTTACATTTAGTTTATTGGTATTGTTCACCAAGTATCCTTCTTTACTGTGCGCATCTAGGGGTAATCATTTCAGATTCGGAGACAGCCCTACCACAGTGTTGTACCGAGAAATGGTGCAACACCATAGTGACTTGTCTCTACAGTTAATGCAAATGCTAATTGCAGGGGAGTGGTCTATGGTAATTAAGCATGTGCTCTCCTCAGAAATACCTGTGGTAAGGCATTTATACAAATGAACAATTTTAAGTTACTCATCTGTGTATGTTACCTCAGCCAGCCATGTTAATTAACACAGCCAAAGCTCACTTTCATCTATAGCTTCCAATGGGTGAGATCATGTTAGAGGTAAGTGAAAGGGAGCTTAGTTAGTACATGTAGTGGTGGGAGTGTTTGTACGTGTGTGTGTGTTTATGATTGCATGTGTGAGTGTGTATGCAGGTTCACTTTCATCTGTAGCTTCCAAGTTCCAATGGGTGAGATCATGTTAGAGGTAAGTGAAAGGGAGCTTAGATAGTACATGTAGTGGTGGGAGTGTGTGCACATATGTGTACGTTTATGATTGCATGTGTGAGTGTGTATGCAGAAAAATGAGTTGCCCCACACGTGTGTGTGTGTGTGTGTGTGTGTGTGTGTGTGTGTGTGTGTGTGTGTGTGTGTGTGTGTGTGTGTGTGTGTGGGTGTGCGTGTGCATGTGTGTGTGTGTGTGTGTGTGTGTGTGTGTGTGTGTGTGTGTGTGTGTGTGTGTGTATGTGTGTGTGTTGTGTGTCTGAGTATTTGTGTAGGTCAATGGGTGTATGTTCGAGAGTGCCATCAGATGAGTGGGCTGTGGGTGGATGTTTGTGTGCGCACATGTGTGTGTTATAATATTGGAGGGTGAAGAACGCTAGACAGCAGGAATATCATGCCCTAAAAGAACTTAAAAAGAAAATAGAAGAACATTTTGGAGCAGAAAATAAGTGGGTCAGAGGGAGCACTAGACCCCAGGGATACTGTTCATATCATGCCCTAAAGACGTCAATAGCTGCACGTTCGTCTTCTGAACCAGCAGTAGACACAAGAGGCAAAGCTAAAATATTGCCTTAAATCTTTGAAAATTAAAAAAAAAAGTTAGTGGGAGTTTCAAATCCTCCACCCTTGACACAGAAAGCAGCATGTTAAGTAGGAGCCTTAACCCTCTCCACAAAATATCAATGTCGAATGACTGGGCATTTTTTACATAGTAAGAGGTATGAAACTCTAGTGTCTGGCATTCACAGATTGGAATGGTCTATGAGTTATGAAGGACAAGGCATGTATAAGAGGTAACAGAGAAAGAATCCTGTGAAATAAAGGAGAGATGAGAGGGACAAACGTGTGTGTTCATGTGAAAGGAGGCTTCAAGACAAAGCAGAGAGGAACATTAGATGACACCAGGCAGAATTTTTGTTCTGTCACAAACTATTACTGAACTATCACAAATTATGCACCTGGTGCCTGTGTGGAGAAAAATTAACAGATAATTATTTCCATCTGAAAGAACCTAATAACCTAGCACGAAGTTCAGTGACTTCTCAAACATTACACTATGTTAGGTCTTCCAGACTCAAGTTCTGACATATTCCTGAAAAATAAAATTAACAAGTCAGGCACCGATGTAGGCAAGAGATACTGATAATAAAGGGATATGAGATAGACATGTTACTTGCAAAAAGGTTTACTCATAAGCATCCTGACCCATCAGATCATATGACTCATATCCTAAATAGTTCTAGTCTTTTAAATGTATGCTACAGACATCCGTACTACAAGAATTATCATTTCTTAATGAAGGAAAGAAACCATAAACATGCTAATTCAAGAATTAGAAAATTTCTTCCATTGTCAACATCACTATTTGGTAATTAGAAAGCTGAATGGTATCTTGATAATGACCACTGTTTATTGCATCTTGGAAAGTTACATCAATGATTAGGCTGGCAGTTAATACTCTTTTAGATATCACCTAACTAGTGACTTCTCTTTTCATTAAATTTCAACTTCATGATGGGATAAAACATACAGGAGCTGCCTCTGTCTATTAGTAGTACACAGGACAGTCCAAGGGTATATTTTCTGTTTCTCAGCAATAGATATAAGTCACACTTGAATATAGACAGGGATGAACCTTCTTTTATGTGGATGGGGAGTCTATTCCATAGCAGCACTATCCCCTGCAAGATATAACTGTCCTAAACCATTCTATTGATGTTCCAGAAGAGGTTTTACATCCCTAGACCGAGTATTTATGATACTATCTGACATACTGATGGGCAATAAATCCATCAGTAATGGGTCTGATGATGCCTTGTATGCACATACAGGTCAAATCTTAGCAGTCTTTAAAATACAGAGTATAGTGACAGGGCATTGAGTTCGACCATGTAAGACATTTTATTTAGACCTTGTATATTTTTAGTAAGGTATGTCTGTGGGCATTATAGTTGTTTAGTTTCATAGTTTCATAGTTAAGTACTAGGCTATCTGCCCTGGGGCATTTGTAAGCCTAGCCATAGTGATATGGCTTTCGCCACCCCATGTAGTGGTACCAAATAGAATTAGAATACTGTGCCTCTGTCTAGTAGTGACACAGTGAAAATCCCCTTACATAAATGAATTAGTTTACTGTGCCCCTGTCTAGTAGTGACACAGAGGTGACCCCCGGGGTAAACCTATGATCTCCCATCCACTCATCAAGGTTTCTCTTGAAGAGTGTCAGTGAGGGGCTCTGCCTAACATGAACTGGGATTCTGTTCCAGAGCATGGGAAGCCTCTAGGTTATGAATCTATCCCTCCAGCATGTTCTATTCATACTTGTGCCGAGGTTTAAGTCTTTGGCTCTTGTGGTTCTGATGGATTTGGATCTTTTGAGGTGGAGCATGTCCATCAGATCCTGATTGGACATGGCCTTGTATGTCAGGCACAGATCACCTCTGAGCAGGCAGTATGCTACTGAATAGAGCTGCAGTTTCTTTAGTCTGGCAGAATAAGACATATGTTGGAGACCCTTGATCCTCTTGGTGAGGTACTTTTGTGGTCTCTCCAGCTGCTGCAGGTGCCGGGTGAGGTACATACCAAATGGGGCATTGTACTCAATCATGGGTCTGATAAGGGAGGAGTATAGGGTACAATGGCCTCCTTTGATCTGGATGTGAATCCCTTCATGATAAGGTGGGCAAGGTAGAATGTCTTTCTAACCACTTTGGCAACGTGGGTGTCAAATGAGAGGTCGCTGTCGACTTGAGTCCCCAGGTCTCTGATTACTTTTTCCGAACTCAGTGGGTTACTGTCTATGTGATAATTTGTGGGTACCTTGTTTTTCCCAAAGGGGATGACTATACATTTTTTGGCATTTAGTTTAAGGCCATGATTCCGGCACCAGTTGTCCGTTTATATGCGGCCATTTTGTAGGATGTATGTGTCAGCTGGTGTATCGACTATGGTGCCTAGTTTGCAGTCATCTGCGAACTTCATCAGCCACAACCCTCCCATGTTTGCTTTAACATCTGAGAAATAAATGCCGAACAAGAGGGGTCCCAGGACAGAGCCCTGTGGGACACCACTTGTGACTGGCTTTGAGTCTGACAAGGCTCCAGCGATTTTGACTTTATGGGTTCTGTCCTTTAGCCAGTTTGCAACCCATCTAGTGACATATGGGTTTACATTTAAGCTGCTAAGCTTATCTATGATGCCTGAGTGGGGTATTGTGTCAAAGGCCTTAGCTAAGTCCAGGTAGGCTGTATGGACTGCTTTGCCCTCATCAATGGCTCTAGTGACTGTTTTGAAAAAATCAACCAGGTTCAAAAGGCAGGATCTGCCCTTTACAAAGCCGAACTGGGTGGGATCAAGTGTCTGTAGGTCCCCAATGTCTCTGTTTATGAGTTCCATAATGATTCTTTCCATAGCTTTGCAGACCAAGCTGGTTAAGCTTATGGGGTGGTAGTTTCCAGGGTCTGTAGAGATGCCTCCTTTGTGGAGTGGGACCACTGTTGCTGTACACCAGTGTTCAGGTGCATATCCTGTGGTAAGGCTAAGGTTAAATAGCATTTGTATGTGCGGGTTAAGCTCCTCTTGGAGTTCACATAGCATGCAACCCGGGATGCCGTCAGGTCCCATTGATGCTGTGTTTTTAGCTTTGCTGAGGGCTGCTCTCACCTGGACATCTGAGATGACAGGGATATTACATTCAGCTGAGATAAGTATTTCATCTTTTGGGGGTGAGGGAGGGGAGAAATTTGCACTGAACCTGTCAAACAGAATGTTGGCAATATCTGTGGGTTCAGTGTATTTTTTGTCATTGTGAACTAACTCTGAGCATATCTGAGGGTTTCTGCCCAGGTTTCTAACATAGCTGAAGAAGGCCTTGTGGTTATCTTTAGTGTCCTTAGCGATTTTTCTCTCAAAGTTGGCCTTGGATGTTTTTATGAGGGAAGATAGCTTTCTGCTAGTGTTGATCAGAGATGCCTTCCCTTTATGGGATTTAGCTCTGTCATGCAGTAGCTTCCTTCTTTTGTTATACAATTTGTTTATGGCTGAGGTCCACCAGACAGGACACTTGCCCTTGGTGGAGAAGGTCTTGGATTTATTTGGGATTGCATGATCCATGCATTCTTGGAGATGTCCATATAACGCATTTGTGAAGGATTCAGCATTGTGGGATGTAGTTTCCACTGGCCCAGTGGGCTTAAAAGATACCATCTCAGTCTTAAGAAGAGTGAAGTCGGCTTTTGAGAAGTTTTTCACTATAGTCTTTTGTGCTGGGGGTGTAGGTGGGATATGTGTATCCAGGGTGATTAGTTTGTGGTCAGATCTCACTAGTGAGGGGTATACTTCCGATGTGGAGCATTTTGTCCCCATGTTTGTGATGATCAGGTCTAGTATATTATCTCCCCTAGTGGGAGATGTGACTAGCTGTTCCAGTGCATTTGAATTTATGAATTCCAGGAACCTCTGGGCCAGGGTGTTAGGGCTAGAATAATGCACCCAATCTATGTTAGTGTAGTTGAAATCTCCCAGTATGATGGTATTTGGTGATACATTGATATCCTCCAGTGTCTTCAGGAAGGCTGAATGGGGTTCCTGAGATTGGGAGGGTGGTCTGTAACATGCTACCAGTTGTACAGCAGTATTGCCTATGGTTAGTTGCACCTGTATGGACTCCGATGCTTCATGTGTTGCTACTAACCTGGAGGTGTGGGTGTCCTTGATGAATATGGACACTCCCCCTCCCTTTGTGGTTCGGCCCGGGTTTTGGGGTCGAAAAGCATGATACAAGGTATAGCCTAGTAGTGCTGGGGTGCTCTCAGGAGCCTTGAACCAGGTTTCCATTACTGCACAGACGTCGATGTTCTCCATACTGAGGAGTGCTTCAAGAGCCTGCATCTTGAGATTTAGACTACTGGCATTGAGCAGCATTACCCTTAGTTTTTTTCCATTTTTGTTTTCTAAGGAGGTGGGTTTGTCTTTTGAGCCTTGCCTAAAAAAGGCACTATGGGGGTGGCAAGTGCCTTAGCCAATATCCGGAAGCCCAGTGGTGACAGGTGTAAGCTGTCCCTTGCGAAGCAGCGTGGCTTGTCCAACATGTCATCCCAAGCAGACAGACATTGGACCCCCTTAGAATGACACCAGTACTTGAGCCAATTATTAAAGCTGATCATCTTGTCATTGTATTGAGGCATCATTCTTGGTGAGGGCAAGATGCTGCTCAGGGTCAGGGTTATACCAGCCTGGGCTACATAATCAGAGAGCTCCTCTATGTCTCTTTTCATGTAGTCCAGGGAGGTACGTCTCAGGTCATTCACGCCAGCATGGACAATGACGGAGTCATATTTGTACTTGCTTTGGAGTGACCTGAGTGCGTGTGTTATGTGGCGGATCCTAGCTCCCGACAGGCAGCTCACAGTCACCCTCTCCTTGCTCAGCCTGGTAAGCGGGACATCAGTGTGTCTGACTATAGAGTCACCTATTACTAGTGTATCAGGCATGGTGTTTGGCCTTAAGGGCTGTGATTGCTTGACACACTGATTTATTGAAGTATGTGTTGCATGTGTTATGTTTTGAGGTGGTGGATTTTTGGGTGTCTGCTTCGGGGGCCTCTGTTGTTTTGGTAAGTTTTTTATTAGAGCCTCCGAGTATGTCTTTGTGTTGTTATGTGATTGGTTTGCAGTTGGGGTAGGTCTATGTGGGACTGGATTTGTTGTGTGTGTGGTTACCATCTCCTCCTGTCTGGTCTTGCCAGCCTTGACTTGAGAGAGTTCGGCCTCCAGTTTGGCTATATAGTTGCATCTCTCACATGTATTTGTGTTTGTTGGGAGGAGGAGAGGGTTGTCTGTGTACATGAGACAATTGTAACATTGTCTCAAGATTCCCAGATTAACCAGCTGAACTGGAGAGGATGCCAGCACTCTACCACTTGACATGCTAGAATAGTATAAGGGAGTGCTGTGCCTTTAAGAGAAGTGGGTATTCACAGGGGTGGATGTAGTGCTTACTTTAGTTTGAGAGTGCTTACTTATAAGAGAGGCTTTGAGAACAAGTGCTAGGCTTATAATATAGCGAGTAGACTGATTATACAAAGAGTAGAGCTTTCTTAAGGGAAAATTTGAAGAGCAGACTTGGCGGAACCAGAAGAAGTTTAACCTTGTTTATCCGGTGCTGCGCTATGCGCACAGTCGCGCAAAGCTGTGCAAACACGGATTTTAAACAGGGAACTTCAAAAGAGCTAGAAATGGTCCAAAACAACCAATTACTACAGCTCTTGTGCTGGGGTCACTTCCCTCAAGGACAGGTAGGCTGCTCAAGGCTCCCCACTCCCACTGGTGAGCAAAGAAACTTCCTTCTATCCAAGTAAGGTAATGGACAACACAGGAACTACACCACAGCCCAGAATACAGCAAGGCCTGTAAACTGGTCTAAACTAGTTGAGGAGAGGCAGGAAAATAAGGATTATTTTTTTTTTTTTGTTTTTAGATAGAAAACACACAGAAATGCAGAAACAGCAATAAATCAGTTGTACAGGCTAGCACACTTTAGTGGGCAGCCTCAACAGTTAAATTAAATAGCAAACAAACAAATTTTCGATCAAAATTCGACTAAATGTAACTTTAAGTGCAGATAGTATTAAATGCAGTAAACAGCTAAAAAAACAGTTAAAGCTTGCTTGAGGTAAGTACTAGAAGGTAATTCAAGTAAAAAAAAAACAGCAGGATACTTAAATCAAGAAAGTAGTCGCTTTTCTGAGTTCTCTGTTGCTAGGACCACTCTGCAGGACCACGTGGAGCTGTGTCTGAGTAGTATAGCCGGAAAAAAATGCCAGAGGCGGATTTTAAACAGGGAACTTCAAAAGAGTTAGAAATGGTCCAAAACAACCAATTACTACAGCTCTTGTGCTGAGGTCACTTCCCTCAAGGACAGGTAGGCTGCTCAAGGCTCCCTACTCCCACTGGTGAGCAAAGAAACTTCCTTCTATCCAAGTAAGGTAATGGACAACACAGGAACTACACCACAGCCCAGAATACAGCAAGGCCTGTAAACTGGTCTAAACTAGTCGAGGAGAGGCAGGAAAACAAGGATTATTTTTTTTTGTTTTTTTGTTTTTAGATAGAAAACACACAGAAATGCAGAAACAGCAATAAAGCAGTTGTACAGGCTAGCACACTTTAGTGGGCAGCCTCAACAGTTAAATTAAACAGCAAACAAACAAATTTTCGATCAAAATTCGACTAAATGTAACTTTAAGTGCAGATAGTATTAAATGCAGTAAACAGCTAAAAAAACAGTTAAAGCTTGCTTGAGGTAAGCACTAGAAGGTAATTCAAGTAAAAAAACAGCAGGATACTTAAATCAAGAAAGTAGTCACTTTTCTGAGTTCTCTGTAGCTAGGACCACTCTGCAGGACCACGTGGAGCTGTGTCTGAGTAGTATAGCCAGAAAAAAACGCCAGAGGTGGATTTTAAACAGGGAACTTCAAAAGAGCTAGAAATGTTCCAAAACAACCAATTACTGCAGCTCTTGTGCTGAGGTCACTTCCCTCAAGGACAGGTAGGCTGCTCAAGGCTCCCCACTCCCACTGGTGAGCAAAGAAACTTCCTTCTATCCAAGTAAGGTAATGGACAACACAGGAAATACACCACAGCCCAGAATACAGTAAGGCCTGTAAACTGGTCTAAACTAGTCGAGGAGAGGCAGGAAAACAAGGATTTTTTTTTTTGCATGTGTTGTTGCATGTGTCTGGACAGATATTTGGCAAAGGAGGCATTATATTCAATGACTGGCCTAATAAGGGATGAGTAAAGGGGAAGAATGACATCCCTAGATCTATGCACAATCCCTTTGTTTGTAAGCTGTGCAATATAAAAGGATTTCTTACAAAAATGGACACATGCTGATCAAAAGTTAGATCAGTGTCCACATAAGTTCCCAAATCCTGAACAACTGGATTAACTCTTAGGGCATATTGTCAATGTGGTAGTTCCATGTGGGAGATGACTTTCCAAAGGATATAATAATGTATTTTTTGGCATTTAGCTTCAGTCCTTAATTTTGGCATCAGTTATTTATTTTGGACAAACCTTCCTGCAGGATGTCTAAGCCATTTGGAGATTCAATGACTGCACTTAGCTTGCAGTCATCTACAAACTTAATCAGCCTGAGCCCTTTGATATTAGCTTTTACTTCATAAAAGTATATGCCAAACAGAAGAGGCTCCTTATACAAGTCCGTGTTAGGGTTTCTTCTCTCTACTATTTTTGATTCCCTAATCTTTTGCATTAAAGACTTAGTGAATAGAGACCCCCCTGCACCTCCCCTTACACCCTTTTACTTTTTATACATGCACACACACACACACACACACACACACACACACACACACACACACACACACACACACACACACACACACACACACACATAAATACTAACAACAAGGTCAAGCAATGGGAAGGACAGGAGAAAACCCCTAATACAGTGCACAGTGGTGCTGCACAACCAGTGATGCTGTAGTATCTACATTACACCAAGACCTACAAGAAATGCTGGCCTCTGACAAATGTGCACAGACAGCTAAATCCCAATCAAATGGCCATCAAACAGGAGTAGGGGAGACAAGTGCAATGCATCCATTTTAGAAAATAAATTCTCACAAGGGTGGAGGACAACAATACTAGTTTCTGTATATAAAACGGTCATTAAAAACTGATAGCTCTTAAAAGCTCCTCATAAAAGATCTATAAATACTTATGTCCAATCAAATAAGAGAGTGTCTACAGAGCAACATCTTAGTACCCAGTTATAACCTTCCTGAAACAATAAGACCAGTGACAGAGCATTTTCTTAGCCTTCTGTAATATTTGATCATGTAAATCTGGGTCCATCTTTCACAATTTACAAGTGAAAATTCCATATCTTTAAAACAAGTGATGGTAAGAAAAACACTTGAATTTGTTTGTTGATCAGTCAAAAGCCTTTGATAACAAATTAAATATCTGTATATTATTGAAGCTCTTATCTGTGGATAATGACATCTGTTTTAAGATGAATATGGTTCCATCTTTCAGTTAGTCAAAGTATGACAAAAGTTGTTACTTCTTTTTCTGGTTCCCTTTTATAAAGGGGGATATGCCACAATGTCAGTTTTAGAATCCTCTGCTGATCTCAGTAGTGCTGGACACAACCTTGCTCTGAAGTCAATCACAATAGCTTATACAAATGATATGACTCTATTTTCTGCTGACCAAATCAGGGATTCTGCTTTGTCCAAACTGCAAAATGAATTGAATGGAATTCAAGATTATCAATATCCATAAATTAGACCTTAGCTATTTCTTTTTCCTCTGACTCACCATAAATAAGATCATAGATCAAGAAATTATATCAGCCGAATAGTCTGATAGCATTTCTGTCCAGGGTGAAAAAAATCAACACTCATTTCAAATCTGCTCTCATGATGTTGACAGATTGAATAATCCATTTTTTCCAAGAGTCGTCTCCTTCTATTCTTCACTATCTTTTTTAGGAGAAAATTTTTATAGGGGACATTTTTATATACAGAAATTTGAGTTTCTACTACTCTCTCTTACAGTTTTGCCTGGGTTATACATCAGTGCAACTTTTACGTGTTAGCAACATGTTTGGGGAGGAAAAAAGGCCAGTTAGTTGTCTTGAGCTAGAAAATATATCATAAAATTACTTCTGGAATTTTGCTCATGGCTTCTCAACATAGTGTTGTAAGGTTTATTCCTCTTTAGCTATCACCACCAAACCTTTATTTCAGTATGCCTAAAACAGGTTTGCACAGTACTCTGCACTGACTACACTTTCCTATAATGTGTTAGAACTTTATGCATTGCCTTGTACTATACCATGATAGTCACTGTGGTTGTCTGCACAATCGTGCAGAACTAGTTTGCCCATATGTAAACATTTGCATGTCTGCAGGTGTTCATACTGCTTTACATGGTTTCTGGCCAGCAACACTATTGTATCTGTATAAGTGAGATGTGTGGCATGTATATGCAAATAGCACTGCTGCTTATCACGCAAACAGATAATCTCTGTGTAGAATTTGCGCTAAGCCTACACAAAGTTTAGTGAATCCTCAAGATACTGTATTCACAGTGTGCACTGTGTACTAGCTATGGTCTTGATTTATTAAATTGCATTATTAACAATTGCCATGAATCCTACATCAGTAAAAGTCAGTGTTTTTCTTTAAAAGAGGAGAGATGGCTTTATTCTGTGCTTGGTCAATGACAGAACCTATATCTACCAGTGTCTCATAAATGACATTTCACTCCACTAGGACTTTGTTCATCATCATCATCATCATCATCATCATCATCATCATCATCATCATCATCATCATTGTATGCTCGATGTGAAATTCAGGAAGTCAAACACTGATTTTTTTTTCATTTTAAACATAGCACAGTTGCATTTACTAATATGTTTTTTTTTCCAGAAAAATACATCAGTGCACTAGATACATACTATTGTCATAGGCGAGGTGTCTGCAGAATATGTGTGTGTGTGAATGCACACAAGTCTTGTACAGCTAGGGTACTTGTCGATTATCCTGGCACAGAAGTATGACATCACATATAACACTGGCAATAGCAACTTGAAGTGAAAACTGACAGACTATATGGTACAATGTCTAATGCAAGTCACCCACCACCCCACCCACCTCATCACCACCGCTGACCCATGATGTTGCCAAGTCAGTGATCCACAAACATCAGAGAAGAGAGGATGTGAGTCTCTTTATGGGACATAGCCATATGTTGTCTTCAAACCATGCAATGCATGCGCTTATTTTATTTGTTTATTTTTCCGTAATATAACATTTGCTTACCAGATTGGTGGGCTGTAACTTGGACCCTTTTCAGTCACAAACTGAGCCAAGAGGCATTATTACAGAATACAAATATTACAGTATTTTTTCACAAAATGTGCAAAGATTCTTACACATATCAGAGATTACATTTCTAACCTGTATGCTGCAATACAGAGTAACCTGTATGCTGCAATGCAGAGTCAGAAGTGCATGCAGATGAAAATACAGAAAGGCTGAAAATCATGTATTCAACCTGTGATGGACACTTTTTAAAATTATGCTTAATATCTCTTGTGAAACAGGAATAAAACACTACAGGATTGTGTAAACTGAAATAATATCAGCTAAATATGTTTGCTTCCAGCAATGATATCAGTATCACTTTTATATAAATAATAGTGTGAATTAAATAAATAACACACAGCATTAATAATATTGTTTCAGCACTCACATAATGACATTGTGCCAGTGATTAAAAGACTCCCCATATCTTTTATAACTGTGGATTTTTTCAAAGAACTCACATCATGAACAATAAGAAAAAAACAAAATGGAAGTATAATATATTTCACTAATAATATCACTGGCATTCCCAGTAGCAATATCAATAACAAAAGAGTTGAGCACTTTAAAAAGATATGAGGCTATATAATGCATTTTGCTGCACAATAAAGCAGATATTGATTAAAGAATCCTATGATTCCTTATATATTTTCATGACATTAAACTGTAGAAATGGTAATTGGCAGATCAGTAACAAATCCTGATGCCATTACACATAAAACATTTCTTCCCATTAAGGACAGAAGTATATCCACTGCATTTATCATGCATACAGACATCATATGTGTATCTGCCAACACTGTATCTGGAACAATGTAGGTTATTCAAGGAGCAAAGCACTCACATTTCTTATTTATATATTTTTATTTTATTTATTTTACATTTGTTCACCAGGATAGTCCGACTGGATTCATGTCCATTTTCAGTGGAGGCCCGGGGAGAAAAGCTCCAAGGTAAGCAGATACAATAAAAACAATGAAAACATATTACAAATATGGTATAGGCAAAGAATACATAAGCAAACATGAATAGACAAGTTCAACAGGTTAGAGTTACTCCCTGGTGACAGTCAGGGTTAAGTTCAACAGTAATCTGATTAATAGATTTTTCACATTCTTGATGAGAGTTAGCCAGGCTTGTTGCAGTGGCAAAGCCAGTTTAGTGCCAGATGTTGTTTGAGTTTAGTTTTAAACTGGCCTAGGGAGGAGAGCAAAGTAGTATCAACTGGAAGTGAGTTCCAGGCTCTGCCTGCAGACTTTGCAAAGAGGGAATCACCGACTGCATTGTTAATTTTGATTGTCTGAATTAGTAGTCTGTTCGAGGATCGAAGCAGTTATGGATTGTTATAGGGGGGTGATAAGATTTTTAAGTGCTGGAGTATTATCCGGATTATAAAGGATTGTATTAGCCATAATCAGTAGGTTATATTGGATTAGACTGGGTAGTTCAAACCACCCAAGCTGGTTAAGATTGGTGCAGTGTTGTGTCCTAAAAGGCAGGCCAGTGGCAAACCTGGCAATGTGATTATAACAGGTTGAGAGTTTATTAAGTATAGTCTTGTTTAGATTAGAGAGTAAGGGAGATGCATATAGAAGAGTAGGTAAGAGTGAGCTATGGCAATTTTGGCTGGAGGGGTAAGGAAGGCTTTTATTCTGTAAAGTTTTTATTGATGGTTTTGATCAATTGGTTTACATGTAGGTCGAATTTTAGGTTATTATCAATAATGACACCTAATAGTTTTGTAGAGGGGTCAGGAGAGATTATTGTGCCATCATTTGCATTTATGGTAAAGGTAAAAGCAGCAGACCTTTGCGTTGGTGAGAATAACAGCATTTTAGTTTTTTTGGGATTTAGTATCAATTGATGTTCAGAGAGCCAGTTTTCTATAGTATTAAAGGTGGACTGGGTAGCAGACCATAAATCTGTAGGAGATGTAGCTGAGCAAATCAGGGTGGAGTCATCAGCATATTGCATACAGCTGACATTTGGGATGACAGTATACAAGTCCTTAATAAAGATGGAAAACAGTAGGTGCCCTAGTATGGAGCCTTGTGGCACTCCAAGGGTGTTAGGTAGTAGGTTAGAGAGCTTGCTCTGACAAAGAACAGCCTGCTGTCTCCCATTGAGACTAATACTGACTACAAGTGTTTTCTTAGGCTTCCTGTAGCCGTATGGTGTTTATTTAGTGTTAACTTAATGGCTGTGTTTTTAAACTGTATTATTAAACTATATTTTACACTAAGTTATACACTATGTTTTAGACTGTGTTTTATACTCTTGCAGGGTATTTGCTAGCTGTAGGTTATGAGTTTAGAGTATAATTTTCAGAGCTTTAGGTGAGAGCATCAGGTCATTCAGTTAGACACAAAAAACAGTAAAAAAAATCCATACAATGAAGAAACTTACACTGAGTCACACCAGGTCAGCCAAAGGGAGAAGAGAGAGGGAAATCCTAAGCACCTAGATTTGAAAATTATGCCTGTACTAAGCTGTAGCAGTTTAACCTGTATGAGGAAAGGTGGGGGGAGAGAAGGCAGTAGGAGTGGTTAGAGGAATACCTTAATTGACTCAAGACACTACACCAGAGGTAAGTTGAATGTAAGGGCCTAAAATCTGCACTCAGCACTTTAATGTTACTTGCACTCAGCACTTTAATTTTACTTATGTTTAGCAGGAAAGACAGACCAACAGTATACAATTTTGAGGATTTTTACAAGGGTTACTTATTCAAATGTCAGACAAGTAAGTAAAACTTTCAACGGGAATCTATGTCTGAGTGTTAGAAAGCCAGAAAGGTACAAGGTATACCTGTAAAAATTAGGGTCAGAGAGACACATGTAAGAGTCAGTGTACTTTAGTTACAGGGGAAGGAGGCAAACACTCAAGTAGAAAAGAGGCCTATGGCTGACCAAAATGGTGACTTGCTTAATTACACAGCACTATAACAGAAAGCTTAACCTACTCTGATTAATTGCTGGGAGAAACAGTTTTTGTTGTGGTGGCCAATTGCAATCCTGTAGACACTGTTATGCAGGAGCTGCACTATGTTAGTGTTGGTAAATGTGAAGTTCAAACTGAGTCACACCAGGTCAGCCAAGGGGGGAAGAGAGAGGAAAATCCTAAGCACCTAGATTTGAAAATTATGCTAATGATGCTGATGATCTTATCAAAATACTTGTCACCTCCCTAATGATGCTAATGATCTTACCAAAATACTTGTCACCTTCCTCAAAATGACCCCCCCCCCCCTTTTCTGAAAAAGGGAAAGCACTGTCTCCACATTTTTCCTGGAGTCTAGGAACAGTTTCAGTCATGTGTAATTCTGCTGCTCTAGGAGACATACCTTTTAGTGCATACCTGTTTTGGGAATTGTCATATGTAGTATATTTCAGCTGTGCTTTTTTTCTGTAGTCACTATACCCTTAAGTCAGAAAATAATAAGATGTTTACAAATAAATTTAAAAAATACAGCTCAGCTATATTAAACTTTTGAAGTAATTAGCAACCATGGAGATATAGCTGCATTAATGTGTCACTGGTTTTGATTGCATGGCTGTTTAGTCAGCTTTATACCAAATGATTCTGATTTAAAGACACTTTCTACATAGACTGATTTCTAACAATATCAGTCTGAGAATGCAGATGTTTCTGAAACAATCACAGTAGACAGAACATGAATAAATATATACTGCGATGTTTTATATATATATATATATATATATATATATATATATATATATATATATATATACATATCCACACACATACACACTCAGATGTGTGCATGTGTGTGTGTGTGTGTGTATATATACATATATATATATAGAGAGAGAGAGAGAGAGAAAATGCACATTCTTTTTAGTAAAAATGGTGAAGTGTTTAATCATTATAATCCTTAAGTCAAGAAACATGAGGAAATATGTCATTTCATCTGACTTCCTTCAAGAAGGGCAATCCTTAGCAGACACTTGTCGAAGCACCATGTTGTTTGCCTTCTAGTTGTATGGTTTTGGTATTTGAGCATGTAATTTTCTCTCGGTGATTGGCTACATTAAATTATTTCTAGAGATATTGTATTTATGCATGGCCATGTCGAGTGGGTCATGACTGAGAAGGATGAGTTCACTCACATAGTTGACAAATATTTTTTTCTCTTTGTTGCACTATGGAAGAAGATCTGAGATAATGTACCTTTCATCCTTGAACATTTCCATGTTTTAAAAGTATTTGATAAACAATCTAGGATTACATCATGATAAAACTGCCAATACATAATAAAGCAGTTTTAAGACCTCATGCAAGTGACTCATGCTTTACAACAAATGTTCTACTTTTGAAATAACAGGCAGTCGTGATCTTGACTGATTAATTAGAGTATGTGTTTGCAGACTGTGAATTCAGTTTTTCCAGTAGACTGCAACTGAGGTAGCAGAACATTAAAAGTCATTAGTGAGAATTCTACAATTTAATAGCAAAATCAGTATTTGATTTAACTGAATTGAATTTGATAATTAATTGCAAACTGAATTCATTTTTGCACATTTTTTCTTCTCTTCTCTTCTCTTCTCCCCTAGCCAGCTGTTTTTTTTTTCATATGGCCATCTGTTAATTATAATTCCCCTCCTCATACTTTAACATATTGGACTAAAGAACTTGTGATGGTAGGAATGACTGCCATCATGCAACAGAGACATTTTTTATCTAACATTGTAATATCCTCCAAAGATGAGCTTGCAAGATCCCCAGTCTCCCAGACAAACACACACACACACACACACACACACACACACATACACTCTTAAACACATACACACAGTCAGTCACACACATGTACAGACGTGCACACGCACGCATGCACGCACACACACACACACACACACACACACACACACACACACACACACACACACACACACACACACACACACACACACACACACACACACACACACACACACACACACAGAGCCAAAAATAATGGTAAGACAAAGGCCCAATGTCAGGGACAATTTTTTGAATATTACTCAAATTCACTTAAAAAGTTAAAAGAACAACAAGTTTACATTATCATGCATTATGCTGGACAATAAGAAGTATGAAACATTAATGTCTGGCAACGCCGATTTAGCAGAAAATCAACAAAGTTATGAAGGTCAGGGCAAAAATATGAGGCAAAATCAGGGACATTTTGTTAAAATCTGTACATTTGAGGGTATAGGTTAATGTCATCCCAGACAGAAGCACATTGACTGTGCTGTCTGGACAGTATCAAAATTTAAATTTAATTGACAGGCAATTTATACATCAACAAATCCTAAACAGCTGTCTTATAACCAGATTTCTAATGTTATAGGCACACATTTATGTGTGAATTAACACATACAGGTCATCATTTGGTTGAATCTAATATATATCAAGCATTTACCAACTAAACTACCATGAAGCAAATCTTCAAATATGAAAGAAAAACAGTATACTATAATAAAAGTGCTAAGGTAATAATAATAATAATAATAATAATAATAATAATTATTATAGAGCAATAAAGGGTAACAGACTTAGATGAAGAAGGTTACAACATCCACAGTGGAATGCAACAGAAATTATATAATCCAAAAGTAAAATAAGCTTCTAATTTAGCAGGAGACTTAAAGTGAGATTTGTTAAACTCTTAAATCCTAGCAGAAAAGCTATGTAAGGAATTATGAAGCTGGAATTGCCATCTCAGTTCCTAAAGAGTTCCTACCCTGAACTGCACACTCAGTCATGGTTCCATCATGATGGATATGCAAAGTAGCCTTAAGAATACATAGCAGTGCCATGCTAAATTCATAATGGGCACTGATATCTTCACAGTGGCCACAATGCTGGTGGATTTACAAGACTATTTTGGGAAAGAAACAGCTAGGATAGAACTCAATGATTTACACCTAGTCCCTATAGAGTAATGACTCTTCTACATCCTGGACAACACTCTGACAGTGCCATGGCACTGCAAACTCTATGATTTTTCACTCTTCTTTACTCCCTGACAGCCTTCACAGCTCTGTGGTGCCTTTCTCATACCCACCAGTCTCCTTAGCTAATCACTGCCCAACCTATGCCTCTCAAAGTCAAAACAATTAATCAGCAACTAATCTGTGTACAGTCAGCAGACAGAGAAAAACTGTGACCAATTGGCATATGTACCACAGCATCTTCAGCGGTGAGCACTTGATCAGAAACAACAGTGCATTTATAGATTGGTTCCGATAGCAGATGCCTGATCACACATATGGTAAAACAAAGTTTTACAAGACTCCCAAAAGAAATGTCAGCACTCATAATGCCACGTACCAACAAACAGAAAAAAAGATAAAAAAATCCCAGAGAAGAGTGAATCTCGAACATTGCCCTTCTCTTTTAAACTTCTTTTTTGCAGGGGATAAGTCCCCTGCATTCCTTAATGTGGGGACCACCCACAAACTTATATATACTAACATACCTCAGAGTAAAGGGAATATCCAAAGAAATGCCCATCCCAGATTTGGTATATGTAAGTCATTTTTTTTGGCCATACAGGCTCTGGGCTCTGTGTTTTGGGCCTCAGTCTAGTAGGTCCCGTTATTTCAAATGTTCACCATTTTATGGCTCTGGATTTCGGTTCCTGCCATATATCCATGCAAATGAAGAGATTACTGCTATCTGTTAGAACCTTTGTATTCCACACTGTGTATTCCATTAGTTTGGAATAGTCTAGGCTTCTGCAGCACTTCCAAGCACTCTCCATCTGCTGTGTGGCTGCAGCTATGCATACACGTGACAAATCAGAAAACAGTTTTAAGAACTCATTTCAGGTCATCCTCTGCAGCTGTGGTGTGGCGACCCAGCATGCCAGCTGGTATGTGCCTTGTTATCTGCTAGAGCATGTGCCTTCTGTACTGTCTTCCTACATTTTCTCAGTGCAGCTGTCATGTCCCATAGGATTCTGCCAGAAACCTAAAATAGCCATTATCTTTCAAGGATGAGGATATATTGGCCTTTTCCTGAATCCTGTTTGCTAATCTCATAATACAAAAGACCAATAAACAATCATAGTCTTGCAATTGTCAAGTAATGAAATGCTCACTAGTATGCTCCCATCGTCAGAAATAATATTATTTCAATCAAAATGAGCAGAAAAGCACACAGTCTGATAGTCCACACAAAAAAATAGACAGATGGCTTTCTTGTCACTGAACAAAACTATTGGAAGCACAGTGTTTCAAGCCCAGTTCTGGAAAATGATGAAAAAAGATTGACATGTCCCAGAGGCAGTAAAATATTTAAGTTTTCTCTATGAAATATAAGCTTTCCCACTTCTAAGAAATAATTATTTCAGAGTTGTTTAAAAAAAAACAGTAGTTGCAGTTCCCAGGAGTGGGAAGAAATTTACTCCCAGCAAAATATATAGTTTAGCATTTTGGACCGATGGGTTGTTAACTGGGATTCATAACGAGCGTCTACACTCACACAGGGATGGTGCATAGTCAGAAATATGTACCAGTTACCTGCATGATTCGCACATACACTGTTGTGTAGATATGTAAATGGGAACCAGAACATTTATGTATTTACAATATTAATAAAAACATTGTATATAATGTATTCATTTTTTTACAATATAGATTTATTTATAAAATTTACACAAATGTGTGAATCTTGGACTGCACTTTGGAGTAGTTCCAGAGATTTATGTGAGTAGACCAAGCTCAGCCTAGCACCCAATGTCCAAGAAATAATGATCTGCTGTTCAGGATAATATATGTGTGTTACAACATTATAATTACTTGGCCTGATACACTTTGGAACATTATGCTTTATAAAGGGATGCAACAGCACATCATGTTCATCGCCACAACTACACCCGACTTCCCACCCCCAACAAAGTGATGTTGTTACCACAACCACACCTGACTGCCCTCCACCAACAAAGTGATGCTGTTGAGTCCCCACCATTGGGAACTGAAGCTCTGACCAAGCCCCTCATTACCATAACATGCTAACAACTCAGATTCTGCAATCAAAGTAACATCAGCTGAAACTTTCACAAATCGGACCTTGCCATAAGTGTGAAGCACTGTGGACCATAAGTGTGCCATCAATGAATTGTAGCAACATGGTCAAAAACAAAAATTGCAAACAGACACAGCAGTATGTCTTTATGAAGACATTATGTAGTGATCAAGATAGCCCACCCCATGGATAGTGTTAAACTTCAAGCATCTACAGGGAAGTCAAGAGTAGCTATAATCACATATATTTTTAACGCTGACAAGAAGAAAGCTGCTTGAATAGCTGCCTTGTATAAGTACTCCTTCAACTATATGTGGCTTCCTATACATTTTGACAATGCATTTACTTTAATGTCATGGAGGAATTCTTTCAAGAAAATACTTAAACTTCACCATCATCAGAACATTTAGTTCTCTGTGGTCTGCCTGCTAAACTGAAATTCACTTTAAACAATGAGATTTGTACTTTAAACAATGATATCAAAGAAGCCAATAATTTACTCTGGGCATGCCACTGTGACTGAATGAAGATAGCACAACTATGCACCTGAGGAAGGAACAGAACTTGACGTGGAAAACCCATTGCTATTGATTTTGCAATGGCTGATCTCCAGCAGTACTTCCTTTCCAGGAGTAATATCAGTGGGGGGGTGTACCACGTTACATGCATATCTGATGTGTTAGTTTCTATCAGCTGTTGTCATTTTTTGTTTAATGCCCCTATTATCTGTTATAGGATGGCAGCACCTTTAGTTTTCACTTCTAGACACAACTTTGGTTTATCAGCAGATTTTCAGTCATTATTATATCCTCTATTTAGGTGAAGTGCATTATTTCAATAGTTAAATATATGACATCCATTGCAACTGTTAATAGTACCCATAATGCTAAGTACATAGCCCTTTGGGAAGTGTTGACAGCTGCAGCATAAACAGCTGCAAGCTGTACTGTTCACATGTTGATTTATTTCAGAAAATAAAGTTGTACAATGTAACTGAAGATTAAGAATAGAAGCAGATGGGCTGTCATTCAGCCAAACCCTACCTCTCGTCTCTAGCTGTAACAACACTAACACACAGGACAGTGCTATGACAGCTACTGACAGTTACATTTACAGCAGTGAAGAGCTATTTTACCATATGAGAACAGGTGCTTCCATATGGACAGCACATTAATTGTGTGAGATATTGTTTTATGAATTACATTCAGGTTCCGCCCTCATACTGTACTGAGTGCACATGTCAAACCTTGGCGACTGTACACCATGTTTATGAATACAGTGGCCTACAGACTGTCAAAACATCATTTGATAACTGATGTTTCATTGAATTGCTGTAATCAGAACATACACTGGTTAAAATCATTTTAATGGTTTTAGTGGACATTACTATTACCAGGACAGCAATCTGACACAGTACTTACCACTACTGTCTCACAGCTCTTACCATTACTGTCTCACAGCTCTTACCATTACTGGCTCATAACTCTTACCACCACTGGCTGACAGCTCTTACCACTACTGGCTCACAGCACTTATCATTACTGGCTCAAAGCTCTTACCACTACTGGCTCACAGCTCTTACCACTGCTGGCTCACAGGTCTTACCACTACTGTCTCACAGCTCTTACCATTACTGGCTCACCGCTCCTACCACTACTAGCTCACAGCTCTTACCACTACTGTCTCACAGCACTTACCACTACTGTCTCACAGCTCTTACCATTACTTGCTCACAGCTCTTACCATTACTGGCTCGCCGTACTTACCATTGCTGGCTCACAGCACTTACCATTACTTGCTCACAGCTCTTACCACTACTGTCTCACAGCTCTTACCATTACTGGCTCGCCGCACTTACCACTACTGGCTCACAGCACTTACCACTACTGGCTCACAGCTCTTACCATGACTGGCTCACAGCACTTTCCATTACTGCCTCACAGCATTTTCCATTACTGACTCACAGCACTTACCATTACTGGCTCACAGCTCTTACCATTACTGGCTCACAGCACTTGGATTTCCAGTTTTGTTCTCAGCTGCAGAGTTTACACATTTTCTCAGTGTTTGTGTGGGTTTTTTTCTAGGTGTTCTGGTTCTTCCCACATTGCAATGTTTTGCTGTGGACAGACTGGTAATCCATTAAACTGCCTGTGTTGATCTGTGCTGTATGTGAGTGAGTGTGTGTGCATGTCATGAGCTAGTGTAGTGTCCTATTCAATATTAGTTTCACAGCTTTGCACTCACTGACTGCTAGGATATGCTACTGTTCTCTAGTGACCCTATATTGGATTAAGTGATTTATCAAAAATTTAGTTAATGATAACATTACCAATGTGCCTCTTTAATTCTATACATAAAGGCTGCTTTGTGTGAAGCCATGTCAAGGTTCCACAAAACCTTCATAACACTAGTGTGCTCAGCTCACTTACAATTGTGAACAGGAGGGCTGTAAACTCATATGTTCCTTTTCCTTTCTTAGTTTTCTTTCACAGAAAGAATGTTTTACATTGTATAAGCAATGATTATCAAAATATATTTAATTTTATAGACTTCCAGTGATGGTGCAAGTGAGAGGAGACCAGTCCTGATTGTTCCTCTAATACATGATTTAAAAGTTTGTTTGGCTGCTTGGAAGAGAAAATGCTTTATTTGGGTGAAATTTGTGAACAAATAAATTGTCCACATGGTTAAAATTAATAAATGGGTGAAGAAGTCTTAAAGCAGCCAGTTTCTCCTAGGTGAAAGAGCATGATTACTGCCAGCATGGCAGTGAGTAAGGAGGCCATGATGTTGGCTGAGGGTCCTGGAGACACTGGACTCTGCTGAAGTTGCTTCACAGAAAGAATAGCTGTTTGGCTTCAGATGAAGTAAGGAGAGGTTAGACAGTTTCAAATGATTGTCAAATAAAAAGGGTATGGAAATGCTACAGTGATTGAGCAGCTGCAGTCATATTGTGAGGGTCTTGATGAGTGAACAGAACAGAACATTACCTTGCAGTCTGAGCTGGAATTGCTGATGGAAAATTTAGTTGACCAGGGGGGCAGAGCACTACTGGAGTGCTGCAGATGGCAGAAGGAGGTGATTCAATCATACTTGTTCAAGTCAAAGTAGCAGAATGGACTAGACTACATATAACACAAATCAAACTTTAGGTTCATAGGTTCATAGGTTGGTACTAGGCTATCGGCCCTAGGGCCTATACAAGCCTAGCCATAACAATTCCCTGGCTATTTCTTCCCACAATATTTACTTCCCTGGAACCCTGTCTAGCAGGGTGACTGATGTGATCCCTGGGGTGAATTTCCAATCTCCCATCCATTTGTCAAGGTTCCCTTTGAATAGGGCCAAAGGGGCACTCTGCTTGACATGTATGGGCAGTCTATTCCAGAGCCTGAGGAGTCTCTGGGTCAGGAACCTATCCCACCAGCATGTTTTGGTCATTGTGATGAGAAAGTTTAGATCCCTGGAGCATGTGGCTCAGAGGGTTTGGGATTTCTTTAAGTGTAGTATGTCCATCAGCCCTGGGTTTGACATGGCCTTGTATGTTAAGCAGAGATCACCTCTGAGTAGACGATATGTGACGGAGTATAGCTGGAGTTTTTTTAGATAGTCAGCATAGGGCATCTGCTTTAGGCCTGTGATTCTTTTAGTGAGGTATTTCTGTGGCATTTCCAGTTGTTGCAGATGTCTTGAGAGGTACATACCAAATGGGGCATTGTATTCTATAATAGGTCTAATGAGGGATGAGTACAGTGGAAAAATTACCTCCTTTTTTCTGGATGAAAAGCCCTTAGTGATGAGGTGTGCCACATAGGATGTCCTGACTGTTGTAGCGATGTGGTTATCAAAGGTGAGACCACTGTCCACCTGTGTCCCTAAGTCTCTTATCACACTCTTGGTGTTTAGTGTGTTGCCACCTATGTGGTAACTCACAGGTACGTGTTTTTTCCCAAAGGGGATAACTATACATTTCTTGGCATTGAGCTTGATCCCATGGCTCTGGCACCAAGCATCTGTTTCTGTAAGGCCCTTTTGTAGAATATTCACATAATTTGGGGATTCAATAATGGCTCCCAGTTTGCAGTCATCTGCGAAATTTGTTAGCCAGAGTCCCTTAGTGTTGGCCTGTACTTCAGAGAAGTAGATGCCAAACAAGAGCGGTCCCAGGACTGAACCCTGAGGTACTCCACTTGTCACTTGTCTGGAGATGAATTTGGAGTTGGCTACTTTTACAGTGTGGGTTCTGTCAGTAAGCCAGTTGGCAACCCATTGAGTGACGTAGGGATTAATGCCTAGCTTAGTAAGTTTATCTATGATTCCAGAGTGGGGGATGGTGTTGAAGGCTTTGGTGAGGTCCAGATAGGCTGTGTGGACCACCTTACCCTTGTCCACAGCTCTGGAGACTGATTTGAAGAAGTCAATCAGGTTCAGGAGACAAGATCAGCCCTTCACAAACCCAAACTGGGTGAGGTCCAGTGTTTGAAGGTTCCCAGTGTCTTTGTTTATAAGTTCCATGATAATACGCTCCATGGCCTTGCGGATCAGGCTCATCAGACTGATGGGGCAGTAGTTCCCAAGATCAAGGTGGATCCCCCCTTGTGGAGTGAAATAACTGTAGCTGTGCACCACTCAGTGGGCACAAAGGCTGAGGTGAGGCTATGATTAAACATGACACTTAGGTGAGGTGCCAGTTTATTTTGTAGTTCATGTAGTACAGAGCACAGGATGTCGTCTGGTCCCATGGATACTGCATTCTTAGGTTTGGAGAGTGCGGTTTTTACCTGTGTGGCCGTTATTACCTGAATTTGGCAATCTTTCAGTACTAAGATGGGCCCATTAGGAGGTGAGAGGGGGGTGAAGTTGGCACTGACTCGATCTGCCAGGATATTGGCAATATCCTTGGGATCAGTATATTTAATGCTATTCTGTTGTAGCTTAGAGCAGATCTGAGCATTGACATTTAGATTCTTGACATAGCTATATAATGCTTTGTGGTTGTCTTTGGAATCTTTGGCAATTTTATATTCGTAACTAGCTTTGGAGGATTTTATGAGGGATCTCATCTTCTTAATGAGGCTGGTAAGGGAGATTTTGCATCCTGGGATTTTCCTCTTTTCTGCAATAGTTTCTTCCTTTTGCTGCAAAGTTTGTTTATGGCAGGGGACCACCAGATTGGCTTCCTTTTTTTGGAGGAGAGTGTCTTGGTTCTATTTGGGATGGCACGATTCATGCATGAGTGGATGTGCTCGTACAGTGCCTTAGTGTTGGATTCCGCAGTCGAACTTTCAGTTCCCGTCTGCATGGGTGTCATGAAGTTTGTCACTTCTGACTTGAGTAGCATGAAGTTGGTTTTAGAGAAGTTTTTTACGGAGGTTTCCTTACTGGGGGTGGGGGAGGGATGTGGATGTCAAGGGTGATTAGCTTATGGTCAGACCTGACCAACGATTTTTAATATTTTCTAATATATTTAGAAAGGTGCAGTGAGAATCTTGGGGCATGGTGGGGGATCTGTAGCAAGCTACAATTTGGATTGCAGTCTTACCTAGTGCTAGTTACACCTGGAGAATTCCAGACGCATTGTGTTGGACAACTAGCCTGGTGGTGTGAATATCCTTGGTGAATATGGACACTCCTCCACCTTTGGTGTTTCGGTCCTGGTTTGGTGGCCGAAAAGTGCGGTAAGAGTTGTAGCCTGGTATTGCAGGGGTGCTCTCTGAAGCCTTGAACCAGGTCTCAGTTATTGCACAGCTATTGATGTTCTCCAGTTTTAGGAGTGCCTCAAGAGAGTGCATTTTGAGGTTTAGACTTCTACCAGTGAGTAGCATTACCTTCAGATTTTGCATGCTTGTATGCTTGTAGCAATTATGGTGGTGGTTTTGTCCTTTGAACTTTGCCTAAAAAAAGGCACTATGGGGTGGGAAGAGCTTTAGCCAGTAACCTGAATCCTAGGGGCGACAGGTGCAGACCATCTCTGGCAAAGCATCATGGTCTGTCGATCATGTCGTCCCAGGCAGTCAGATACCGGATCCCCTTTGAATGACACCAGAAGCTTAACCAATTGTTGAAGTCAATCATTTTGTCCTTATACTGTGGTATCATTATGGGTGAATGCAGGATGCTACTCAGGGCTAGGGTCATATCTGCCTGGGCCATGTGATCCGAGAGTTCTTCCATGTCTCTTTTCATGTAGTCCAGGGAGGTACATCTCAAGTCATTCACGCCAACATGGACAATGACAGAGTCATATTTGTACTTGTTGTGGAGTGACTTGAGTGCATGCATTATGTGGCAGATCCCGGCACATGACAGGCAGCTGACTGTAATTTTCTCCTTGTTCAGCCTGGTGAGTGGGACATCAGTGTGCCTGACTATAGAGTCACCTATGACTAAAGTGTCTGGGACGTTGTCTTGCCTTAGGGGTTGTTGTTGGGTGGCACACTGGTGGTGTGAGCTATGTGACACTTTGGTTGTGACTGGTGTTGGTTTGCATTTCTGCTTGGAGGTCCTTGTTGCTTGAGCAGGTTACTGTTAAGGGCCTCCGCATATGAGAGTTTAGTGTTGCTATATGAAGGTGTTGGTGGTGTGGGTTTAGAAGGGCTATGTGTTGCTTGAGGTGTTTTGTGGGTGTTAACCTTCTCCTCTTGACTGTCTAGCACAATCTTGGGTGGAGAGAGTTTTGCTTCCAGTTTGGCTATGTAAGTGCATCTCTCGCAGGTTGTAGTGTTGGGTTGTAGGAGGAGAGGGTTGTCTGTGTACATGAGGTAATTGCTGCATTGCCCCAGTATGCCCAGATTCACCAGGTCCACATACAGAGAGTTTATGGCTTTAGAGAACTCTTATAGATTATAGGTCCTGACATATTCTGATTAGATTGGAATTATTTAAAATAAAATATCAGTTGCTGACTTTGTATAGTGTCCAAAAAAAGGTGCATCAAGCTGGGAGGGTGAGGGGTGTTTTTGGAGAATGGCTCTTGTTTGAAGATGCAATAGAGTACTCAGCTCAGATTACAAATGAGTGAGTGCTATGCCAAGAAACTGAAGTTTCACACTTTTTTTTTAGATTGCATTGCCTAAAAGGTATTAAGACATTTGATGAGCTCCAGGTGGCATTAAAGGTGATTAGGGAGCATGACCCTGAGGAGCAAAATAGCAGCGACTTGGGTGAGAACAATGTTAAAAAGGAGAAGGCATCATGCCCAGAGTCTAATAATTCAGATGAATAAGCTGCTAGCTGATTAAGGGCACTCTGGAGATCAATGTACCAATTAGATATTCCTCATATCAAGCCTGATACACAAGGAGAAATTATTGCAAGTAGATTCTCAGCCTACAGGGTGATTTGAAGACTGTTGATTGTGTGCAAAGAGCAAACATTAGTAGACTTCTGTGATTTTTGACACAACTGTCAGAGAGAAAGGTGATATTTCTCTTCTTGCTTGTACGTAAGTACATAAAATGGATTAATTTTCCTATATACCTAAATGAAGTTAAGACTCGTTTAATGTATAAATACCTGCCCTCCCAGCTTATTGCTGGGGGGCAGCAGTAAGAAGACTTACACTGCTGACAATCTGTGAGACTTGAATTTTTTAATGTTAACAGTTTTAAGTGGATTGCTATAAAGAAAATTCCATTATAAAAGCATGAAAAATATATTTGCAGTGGAATGTGTTTTTTTAATCTGTGGACAGATCTGTCATGGGGATGTCAACTACCCCTCTATAGATTGGGAATTCTACACCACTTCTAATGCACAAGCTGAGAGATTCCTAAACTTCATTAATATCAATATCCTGGAACAGTTGGTCCATTCTCCTACCAGGGATACAAACATCCTTGACTTTGTTCTCACAAACATAGTGGAGCAATGTTCCTCACCCAATGTAATATTCTTAACGAAAATAAGAAACTCACAGGCTACAGAAACTCCTGCAGGTACAACAGCCAGTAAACATGCAGTAAAATGCAAAACAGTGCAAAAATGGTGGATTAGCATTTTCATTTATTAAATATAAACTTCTTCAGATAAAACCACATTGTTTGAACTTCATTTAAATAGCAGGAGGTAAAAAGTCACATGGAAAAAAAAAATCACATGAAAAGTCACATGATAGAAATCACATGATTACCTGGTTGCCAAGCTCTAGGCAAAGCAAAAAATATAAAGTGAAAAAACACATTTTAAAAAACAGATAACACAGATATAAAAACTTTAAATATTTCTTAATGAGATTTAAATAACATTTGGTACTTGCGTATTATTGCAACAAGATTTTCGCGATAATAACGGTTGCTTCCAGATGTTTACATCTAAGTGTTAATGGTTTGACAATGTCAGACAATGAGTTTTCTTTCACAACAAAGGTTATTTCAGGCAGGGTTATCAGTAAGAAATGACAAAGTTAATGCTGTTGTTTCGGTATGCACTTTGCCACTAGCATGTCATGTAGCTGGCAGTAAAGTGCATTCACACTTCAACTGTCACGGCTGCTGTCTTACTCACTGAAATTGCTGAGTACTTTCCCCCAAATAGAAAGGCATAAACACAGGAATAATGGTTTTGCTTCACTTTTTGTTTTTAACAATTTGTTAACATATGTTCAGGTCCAAATGAAAAACCTGCTACATTCCACAAACTACAAGAAGAAGTGCATCATCAGCCAGTAACACATTTTCCATACTGTTCTTACTATGTGTAGTCAGGAACCCACAATCACCTATAAACATCATCCTCCTTGAATTTTTATAAGAATTACTGTACGTTAATTTTCACATTGCAAACGTTGTAGTGCAGTATATTTGCAGTTTTTTAAGAAAGTATTACTTTACGGGGAAAAAAAAACTTCCTGTGTGTGTTGTCCTTGTCTGATGGCTTCATTCCTGATGGTTCAAATTTTCCATTCATCAGTAAGACAGCGTGGATGACAATTCAAACCTTGATCTGTAATGCACGCAAAAACAGAAGAGGATCTTTGAATGTGTTTCTGTCCCTGAAGGTAGTCCACAATAAGGCATCTGAACAACACTTTACAGTGTTTTGTGCACTTGTCTGTATTCAATGATGCGAAATTCACAACCACAAAAATTAGGTTGCGATAATACCTAAGTACCTAACATTTAAATAAAACTACCTCTCTAAAGCCTTCAGTTTTAATAAACAGGAAATAGATGTAAAACCATTAAGGCCTGGCCAGCTACCAGCATTTAATTGCAGTTGCCAATACAGTTTACGTTTTTCTAAACGTAGCTGCCAGAGACCACAAAGCAGATCCATTGGCACCCTCTCTATAATCACAAACCTAAAGGTGTGTCCAGGAAAGGTGCTAGTGTGACTAGCTAAAGCATTGCTTTCTTTTTTGTACTTAATATCATTGCTCTGTTCCAATATACAATCTTTAAAACAGCATTCAGTTTTGCCTATATAATAGGCTGAACAACAGTCACACAAAGCAGCATAAACAACACCTTGGTAAGGCAGTTACACACTTCTTTCATCTTAAACTTAAAACCATTAATATTAAATTGCTCAGAACAAAGAATAAATTTGCAGGTAGAACAGCTGCCACACTTAGACATCTTAAAATTTGTAAGACCGTTTTTCCTGCTATGAGTGTCAAAACGCTGAACCAAGTACTTAAAATTCTTCCCTTTCCTGAAGATAATGAGAGGTTTTTCACCCACTTTATCAGCAGTCTGGCTATCACCCTTCAAAATACCCAATTTGTATAAAGAATATCTCTAATCAAGTTATTGTCCATGTTGTACTGAGTAATAAACAAACTGACCAAAACTGCATCTGTCCTGCATGCATTCTTAGAAGGGCCAGTACAGGAATTAAAGTTGTTATACAAAATTATGCTCTGGTCCATCAACTCCACAGTGGTGTCAGGAGTATTTGCAGATTCCTGAGGGTGTGCATGCTGTAAAATGGGTTTAAAATGGCCACACTCTCTTTTGTTGATCATTCCATGCATCAGTGAATCAAAAAATCTAACAGGATACTCTCTTGCCAAAAACATATGTTTGATGTGTTCATATTCATCCAAGAAAAGTTCAAAGTCAGAAACCATGCATGCAGCTCTGACAAACTGTCCCTTAGCAACAGTACATTTCTGGTAATGGGGGTGTAAGCTGGTATAATGCAGGTACATGTTTGAAAAGGTAGGTTTCCTGTAAATTTTGCTTTCACATTTTTTGTTGGTGGAATCCTTATAAAGCCAAATGTCCAAAAAAGCAATATTGTCATTATTCGCTACATAAGAGAATTTTAGAAATAATAGACATGAGAAATTCTTGAAGTAAATTGCTGTCATCATCCCAAACAATAAAGATATCATCCAGGAAATGCAGCTAGAAAGTTTACAAGACTTCATAAATTCAGATGCAAACAAGTGGGTGTATTCCCATGACAACATTTGTGAACAGCCCACCGCAGGCGGAACCCATAACCACACTGAAACATCGAAGAAAACATGTTGTCAAAAATCAAAAAGTTGTTTTTAATGCAATTTCTGAAAGAGCTGTGGAACTGTTTATTCATTCTTGCATTAACCCCTTATCAAATAAATATTCCAAAACACACTGAATTCCTAAGTCGTGAGAAATAACTGTATAGAGGTCTTTAACGTCCAGAGTGACAAAGATATAACTGTCACTGTACTCCAGTTAGTTATTTTTTTCTAAAAAGTGCCACAAATCTTTACATATATGTTCCTCACTCAGAACAAGATGTTTCAGTTTCTCATCAAGAAATTTAGCGCATGGGTGGGTGATGGAGCCCCCTGCGTCAACGATCAGTCTCATCAGTGGTGAAATGATGCTCTTATGAATTTTTGGAAGTCCAAAAGTAGTTATCATTCTGGGGGACACTAAATTCAAATAGTTAAATTCATGATAATCAATTTGTCTGTCAATGAACAGATCATTTAACGTCTCTCTCATGCTATTATATGCTGTATTAAGTTCAACGAGAGAGACCTCAACATACATATCGCCTAAGAGCATCTCATGCATTTGGCTAAAATACTGCAGGTTCCCCATCAACATCAACCCACCCCCCTTCGTCTGGTTTCATATATCTTAAATTTTGTGAGCTTAATTTGTGAAGCAGTTGAATCTAGTAGATGTTAGATTATTATTGCCTGCAAAATGTCTCTTACTGGTGGAAAGAGCACTAAGAAAATCAAACATCTTTTCAAAGCAAGAAATTGTAGAATGTACGGGGGGGGGTTAAATGTGCTGGAAATTCTGAGGGGGTCAATAGTGGTCATACTGTTGTCAAAAATTACATTAAAGTTGAGTTTTCTGGTAAAGATTCTAAACTCCACCAAAAAGACAGGGTAAACTATCATGTTGACTAGGCACAAAGGTCATCCCATGCTCAAAAAGGTTAGCACAGTGAGTGGTTATTTCACAAGAAGAAGAATTATACACTGTAAAGTCACCTTTAGAGTTCTTAATGGCCTTATAAGAAATATCATGGCCAGTTTCAGTAGAAACACAATTTTTACTTAATTCAGGTTATTGTTCTGATGTCTGTTGGTGTGCCAGTGTGATTGGGCCCTCTGCAGTGGTTGTACCTGCTTCTGATAATATGACTGATGTGCATTCTGCCTGGCCCTCAAGCATTCAGCTCACTGGGGGAATGTGACATCTAAAGGGACATCACAGTCAGCATTGCATGAGTTTGCATTATCAGTTACTCCAAATTGTTCAATTTCACCCAAATGATCACCCTTGAAGTCTGTTATCAGTTTGCACCATATAAAGATGGATTGTGGTTACCCCAAGACTGGGAAACCAGTGGTGCAATATAGGCTGTATGGGTCTGGTAAGCTTCAAATCCCTAGTTTCTTAATTTTCCTATTTGAAAGAAGAAAGTTGTTGATCTATAGTCTTAAAAATTTGACCATAATCAAATCTGTATTGGTCGAATGATAGATCATATGTAATCAAATCATCAAGCTTGCTAATATCAGAGTTTAACTCTTCCATAAATTTGTTATTATGACAAATTAATAGTTGTATATATTCACACCCTTGCCAATCAAAAAGTCTCAATAAATCCTGATGGAAGGGGAAGTCTTTTACTGAGCCCGTAGGGTAACATCACATGCGTTAACCCTTCAGGACTTAATTCTCTTTAATGCATTCAGTTAAAAAAGCATTTTCAAGCTGTAGTTTTTTAAATTTCAGCAACTTGTGGTCAAATTCACTTAGCTTATGAACAATTGTAGTATTATTTTGTGGTTGAGTACCTGAGAAATGAAAATTATCTTGCAATCAATCCTTTAAAGGAGGAAATTTGTTCAAAGTGTTATTCCTTACATTACTGTTGTCAGTGATAGATGTTTCAGCTATAAAACCTCTCAGCTTCAAATTAGAAGAAGCAGTAGGTAGCCTAGAAACAGACTCAGCAAGTGAAACATGCCCCTTCTCCTCCAAAAGAGGGGAAATAGTGGAAGAAAAATGTTCAAAACCTTGAGAAAGCTGTTGGACAAGCAGAGTTAAATCCGCAACTGAGCTTTGCAAGGCTGAAATGTCCAGTTCAGAAAAAAAGTCTGAAACTCTGTCTGTCCTCTTGCAGCCATAGTGACAAACAAACAAACTCTTGAAACAGAGACTCCAACAGGTACCACAGCCAATAAGCATGCAGTAAAATGCAAAATGGTACAAAATTGGTGGCTTAGCACTTTTGTTTATTAAATATAAACTTCTTCAGATAAAACCATATTGTTTGAACTCCATTTAAAGAGCAGCAGGTAATAAGTCAAATGGTAAAAACTCACATGATAAAAATATCTCTGCATAATTACAGGAACTGCATAAAGATGGGAATATCTTTATATGACTAAGCAATTGATTCATATATATATATATATATATATATATATATATATATATATATATATATATATTTATAAAAGGTATTCAGTATGCCAGCCAGGACAAATGGTTGAAGTGAATACTGATACAGTATGATGGCAATTCATTGTTTTGGAAACAGCTATGATGGTTTGATGATTGGTACACTTGGGGCCACATAATAAATTAGTTCCCATTGTGAAATACACTAAGGCAGGAGTACGAGGGGAAATTAAGAATGGCAAGACTGTTTGTGTTTGACTGATATTATGAAAACAGAGTCCTTTAAATTGGTAGCTCTCATGTTAGATGTTAGAAGCTGAAGCTTCCTTTGTTAAAGTACTGATAAGTAGGACATGTCAAGCACCAAAAGATCTTAACCTAGAAGGTCCCAAAACACTAACCTGGAGTTTCACAATTTGTGCAGTGTGAAAACTGATTTGGTGACATGCAGTTTTATTTTTTGGGTGCCAAATTATGCAACCAACTTCTGGATGAATTTTAGAATGGAAATGTCTACACAGTCCTTTCTATATCCAGTCTAGACCGTTGAAAATGTTTTCAGGAACTAATTCTATGTGTTAAAGGTACAGGTAAGATAAAGGAACAGGTGAACATGTTTTCTGAAGTTAATCCTCTATGGACATATTTTAAAGGAATATGGGAATCTCCTAGTGGAAGTGCTTGGTAGAGAGGTATCTCTTGCACTGAGCTTATATTTATTGGAGTGTGATAGGCAATTGCTCCTATCTAAGAATGAAAAGGCACTTTTAAATACACATATGACAGTTGCAAAAAGGCAATAACTTGACAATGGAAGACTGATATGCCATTTCTGGGGATGATGTGCAGTTGATGGGTGAATTATATCATATGAAAGAGTGCATTGCAAAAGAAGTACCCAGGGAGAAGTATGTCAATAGAGGGCTGTCTGGTTACATTAAAGAGTAAATACATTTATTACTAATGAGAAAAAACAGGGTTGGATTGCAGTGGTAGGTTTAACATAGTAAAGATTTAGAAACTGCTAATTATTTAGTAGAATGACTGTACCTTCCAGTGATGATATAAAGGAAAGTGGAGTTTAGCACACATGGTCTTATATTTTGTATATGATTTTTGTTCATTTATGTGTTTATTATTTATTGTCAATAAAATAATGTAGCTACTAAGTTTGATTATGTGTTGTATGTTCACAAAGCAGATAATTAAATGTTATTTGTAAAGTTTTTTTTAATTGTCAAACATATGACAGTGGAACAGAGTTTTAATTCATTATGTCTCTAACAGCTATTTATAGTGCAGACACCTCTGTTGATGAAATGCCTGAGTAATAATAATGGAACTACATCAATATAAGTCCTGAGCAGAGGTATGTTGGGGGTCTATAAATGTGAAGGAATGGGCTTGTAATTAAGACACTTAACTTTACAGGACTGCCATTTCTGCTGACACATTATCTTTTATCCATGGGTTGATTAGCAAGCCTGTATTGGGGGGGGGGGGGGCGTTGTGGGAGAACATGTGAGTGAATGAGGGCTGCAGCTTCTTCCTCTGAGTCTAAATACTGTCACTTGATCATCTCTGGGTGGAAACACAGAGGACTGAACCTATGAACCTATGATTGCAAATAGAAGTAGGGCAGGAAGTAGCTGAATTCTGTGTTAGCAGATATCCTAAGCACAGGGCATGGATCTAGCTGCATGCATATGCATCTTGTCTGTGACACACGACAAGGCAGTGCTGCAGAGATAATACTGAATTCCTCACTTCAAACAGCAGTTTTATGGTTTCTGAATTTTAGTCCAACCATCCCCTATTCTTGTACAAAGATCATAAAAAAATGGACATATGATAGTCCTGCTGTAGGCTTTAGGTAAAACTTAGATAGGGACTGACCTCATGTGAATGCCAACCCATTCTCAACACACACATCTCAAGAACAAATCAGCCAAAGGGATCTCAGAGTCATCTCTGGAAATGAATGAAAGAAGAACAAGTTTGACAAGTGAATAGAAGTTGTGGCAGCTTACATTAGGGCCTAAAAAAACAGCAACAGGATGTTGAGAACTCACCATGTCTAGGTGGTTAACAAGCGTGTGTGTGTGTGTGTGTGTGTGTGTGTGTGTGTGTGTGTGTGTGTGTGTGTGTGTGTGTGTGTGTGTGCGCGTGTGTGTGTGAGTGTGTCATTCTTTATAAATATTAAGAATTCAGTGTGCTTTCTATATTTATGGAAGGAGTTTCTATTTTCACTAAATCGCATAGAAGAGCCCTTGTATTTGATTTGCTTATAGACAACTGCTTACAGAAAAATAGATTTTGTTAATGTTGAGCAAAACAAAGAGATCTTGCATGTGGATCAGACAGCTTATTCTACAAACACAAGCCAGATATAATACTTCCACGGCAGCTACAAAATATACAGCATCTATCATCAAGTCTCATCCTGGCATTTGAGAACACATCTTGGAGTCCATAATTTTGTGTCCAAAAGTTTTTGAGTTTTTGGAATAGCTGACCCATGTAAAAACCTTAAAAATGCAGTTCTGTAACAGCAAAGTGAGAGCAATGAAGGTACTTGAGATTCTCCACTCTAAATTATTTCATTAAGTTTTTATAACATCAACAAAATCAAAATAACAAGGAAAAACATACAAATTACATAAAACAGATCTGGATAATAATTCTGTAATGATCAAATAATCAAAGTATTTAACTATTTGAATAGCTACCTTGCAGCTATTTAACCTCCAGCCTGCCCAAGTATGGTGAAATGAATTGCCAAGCAATACTAACATCATATCTATATCTATATCTATATATAAATCAGTATCTATAGCTATATCTACATCTATATCATTTTTGTTAACTAGATTTTCCATCTGGGTTTGGGGTTCAGACAATACCATGTCCAGTGGAAGGCTGGGAGTGATGCCTGTTTAAGTGACTTGCTCAGAGCTGCACAGTATGCAAAATGGAGTCTGTGGCAATTAAGCCCATAACTTCAGGCTGAAGATCATTAGCAGCTCATAGCCTTAATGCTCTATACGGAACACAGTGAAAATGAAGTCCCTAATCTGAAGCTCTGCCCAGTCCATCATGTTCTACCCTGTAATCTTCCATTTCATCATGCTGTGCCCTGTAATCTCTGTACTGAAGCATCAGTATTTCAGTGGTCACATCAAGTCCCCTTCAGGAGGCTGTAAACATTGACCTGTGAGAAGGAAATCTTGTCCAGAAATGTCTTGCCTATATAACGTGATGGAAATTATTAATAATAGTTCTTGCACACAGAAACAGTCTGCAAGGTCTTTGTGTTTTGCCCAACAGAATCTTTACTGGTTTATAGTTTTTAGGCTGTTTTAGTAAGTGACAACTTTTTCAGCACTGTGCCATCACACATGAAGCTTAACTCTTTCCTTTCCTCATCCTATAACGCCCATCCCATTCTTCTCAATTCACCCCGACACATCCTCATAACCTCCAACACCTTCTTCTGCTTAATGACTACTGCACTGTTATTGTTCTTCCCTGGTTTTGCTTTGTTTCTTTTCTTTCTTCTTCTCCTACTAAGATACATTAAGCTTATTAATATATTTGCAACTCAAAGACACTATAACTTATTCCATTGAACAGACTAAGTACTTCTTCTACTAGTTAAGAGATAGGACAGCATTCATAGTCGCTTGCATAAATGTGATCGGGGTAATCCTGATGCTTATGAACGAGCATAGCTAAGGCACCATTCAAAGAGGTAAGTTATGCTAATGCACAAGACCTAAAAATAATGAGATACAAATGAGAAATGTTTTAAGCATAGTATGCTAATGAGGTGGTTTTCCAGTTCATAGTCTGACATCCCTGCAGTATGTACATTCTTTGCTGAATCTGGTGCTTTGCCTTTGATATCGAAGTTGCAGTCTGCAAACTTGTTTGTGCAAGCATGCACAACCACATCCCTGATACACAAATGAATTACTTCCACAAGCAAACTCTTCATTAGTTCTTATTAAGTATGCACACAATAACTTATTTTGCCCAGCAATCACTTCAGTATTCTGACCATGTTTGCACAAGCATTTCCCTGACACACAAATTGATTATTTCCTCCAGTGACCCCTTCAGTAACACTTCGTGGTAAGCACAAACCCCAAAGTGAAACATTCACACAAGTGAACACTTCAGTAACATGCACTAATATGCACAAACACCAAAATGAAGCATTCCCCCCAAGTGACTCCTTCAATAACAATGCCCTGGTACGCACAAGCACTAAAATGAAGCATTCACCCAAGTGACCCCTTCAGTAATATGTCCAGGTAAACACAAGCATTGAAATGAATCATTCTCCCAAGTGACTCCTTCAATAGAATGTCCAGGTATGCACAAGCACTGAAATGTGGCATTTCCCAAAGTGACCCCTTCAGTAATATGTCCCTGTATTCACAATCAGCGAAATGAAACATTTCCCCAAGCAACTGCTTCAGTAAATTGTCCAGGTATGCACAAGCACTGAAATTAAACGTTTGCCTGAGAGACCCCTTTAATAAAATGTTAAGGTATGCACAAGCATCAAAATAAAATATTTACCCAAGTGGCCCCTACAGTAAAAATGCCCAGGCATGCAGAAGCAACAACTCAGCTCCCCTCCCATTCTGACTGAAATCTGGCTCCTTTCTGGCATAATTTCAGGGTGATTTACATACTGTGTATGCAAATTAGTTCATTATATATTCATATCTATGAACCAAATACATGAGCATACATATAAACCCCCTTAACAACATAGTAGCTGTACCTCAATCACTTATGCATTATTCATGTTACACGTTTCTGATGGGGGGGGGCATGTTCACAAAAAAGTCCTCTGCATTTCTGTAGTCATCCTGACAGTCCAGGATTTGTATAACCTCGTAGTACCGCTTTCCTCAGCTCACCGCTACAAATAAGCAAAGCCCCAGACTATGAATAATACCCATAAAGTAACCAAAACTATGTTTTTATGTCATTTCTATGTCTTGTTTTACTGTATAAACTGTATGCCTCTTTTGCAGACCATGTCCAAGTGTAAAATTGGTACAGCTGGGATCAGTACTTTTTCCCAGTTAACAAATCTAAATAAATAACTATTATGCTGCTTTACACAGCTGAAAATATAGGTTATGCTGGGCATATACTATTCTTGGGTTATTATCTTTGCTTGATTCACTATTTCGGATATATTGAAAGGGACAACGTTTTCTGTTGCTGCATAAAATATAAAACTAAGCTAATGAAATAAAGTTCTCTGAAATTTGGTCTAAATGCACCAGCTGTGTCCCTAGAATCATAAAATTTGAACACGTTCTGACTAATTATGTTGTTGGGCAATGGCTTTATAGCATGTCCAGTAGGTTATACAAGCACTGTGGCAAGTAAAAGTAATAATATGATTCAAAACATTTGTTTAAATATGCATGTCAAATGAAATATTTGGCTAAAATTGTTACAAAATTTCCATTTCTCTGCTGTGTGATTTTTACAACCATTGACTTCTATATAGATTAATTGTAATGACCATGCTGAATTTTAGAATTTAAAAAAAATGTCCAAGCATATGTAGCAAATTCAGAGAACAACAATAGCTCCAATGTGGCACAATAATGTATACACAGAACCTGGTAAAACAAAGACAGTGAATTACAACTCTGAATCTAAGTGCCGCCTGAGAGAAATGTTTCCATCATGCCACCATTTTTTTCATTGTTAGACATCTATCTAGAAAAAATAAATCAAACACCTGTGAAATGATTAAAAAAAAGAGCTGTGTTTCCTTACACAAAAGCAGAACTTATGTTAATCTATGGTGATCATTTTATTGTTTCACAGAACTTTGACTTCTTACAGAAAATGCTTGTGTTTGAGTTTTTAACTGACTGTAATTAAAGCTATAACATGCCAACAATAGCCAACCACTAAAGTAAATGACAAAAAAAAATCTCATTATAATTAATTTTTACTAAAGTATTGCATTCTACTCCCCTTTTCAAAATGCATTGTTACTAAAACATGAGTTATATGAAAATAGTTAAAATCATGCTCTCTGACAAATGATATGAACTATGTGTTTAGCATGTCAGTACAATAAAGATCAAACATTGCACTTATCCACTGCAGTGATATAACAACTCGTATTCTTTACTTGCAAGCTAAATATTCTTTTTCTCATACTCTCATGCTAAATAAACTGTAGGTAACAGTTAATCATGCACATCATTTGTCAGTTTGCACTAGCTTTACTTAGCCCCCCACCTCCATTTTCTCACCTTAAAATGTTTTGACTTATATATCTGTAACTCCCACATCAACCACAGCAACTTTAACAAAAAAGCAGCACAATTGCTGCCGTGGCACAGAGAGAGAGAGAGAGAGACAGAGAGAGATACAACTTTGACTGAAACCTAGATAACCATTGTTTGATTAGTGGCATGGCACTGGAGAGAATGTTCTAGAGAGCATAGAGAGGAGTGGACATTGCCATTTTGTGCATACTGGAAAGGGGAGGTAGCTTGTGGTTCACCACTGGACTGATGCTTAGAGCTACTATTGCATGTTACACTCATGAAATATAAACCTGTAGAGAACATGCTGCCAAGAAATGTAGTGCACAGAAAGGGGAATACTGTGTGTGTGTGTGTGTGTGTGTGTGTGTGTGTGTGTGTGTGTGTGTGTGTGTGTGTGTGTGTGTGTGTATGTATGTGTGTGTGTGTGTGTGTGTGTGTGTGTGTGTGTGTGTGTGTGTGTGTGTGTGTGTGTGTGTGTGTGTGTGTGTGTGTGTGTGTGTGTGTGTGTGTGTGTGTGTGTGTGTGTATCTCTGAAGTAGCCAGCATTGTCAAGCTCATCAGAGCTACTGAGGGGAAGAATCTCCAGGGATATGACACTCCACAGAACTGGCAACCTGACCTGCTTCCTACCACCTGACTCCTGACATTAAAAATAGTAGGACCATGCTGGCTTCCCAGTTAGGAACAAATGGACCATAGGGCTTTTGCCTATCATGGGGATGCTCAACTGTCACTCCTTGGAATTTGTGGATCAACTGGGTACACATACTTACATGACACATATTTTTCATGGTAGAATTCCTGAAATCAGAACACACATGTGGCACTCATTAAGTGGAAACTCCCAAGGTGTATATTAGGACGGATACAGTCACCTACTTTCTTGCATTTTCCGCTTGAATACTCAGTGGTGACACCTAATAAGAACTCCTTTCTGTGCTTAAAATTATATCAAAATATGTTTATTTTTTTTTAAGTCAGATAATCTACATTTCATATACAGACTTACACAGAATGTAAATAATCATAAATATATCATCACTATATCAATTAAGAAGATAACATGCCTCTGCTGTTGCAAGGATTTTGCAGCTGATCACTGTGTCAGAGACCTGTACTCAATACGTAGACTGAGCAGAATAGTTTTTCAAGAGGATTGGGTTAAATAGACAAAGGGCAACCTGCTCAGTTTGGGAATGGTGTGGTAACCTGCTTGCTACAGGCTTGATCTGCAATGCTACAGTAGACAGTAGGGTGCTAGCATGCTAAGTAACAATGGGTTCAAATGAGCATTCCTACACTTTGGGGCATCTGTGATACTGCACATCACTGCTCATGGTGCAGGCTCTGTTTATAAAAGTTTTATTGTCACTGACCATTGAATGTGGTCTCTACAACTAACAGGGCTGATCTAGTCCCTGTAGTAAGGAAGAGAAATAGGAAGGGATATGGGCAGTTATGATGATCCAACGGGCAGTGATAAGATGGGACATAAGCTTGTACTCTAACCAGGACCTACATTAAAAAAGACATAGGTGAAAGAAAGCATATTATATTATTAACCAGCAAAGAATTGTATTCGCTGTGTTAATCCTTTCAGCTATGTAAAATGAAAAAAATATTATAAGTGGTTCATATTAAATGAACTGATGAAACAGTTTTCAGATTACCTTTTGGGAAATAATAGGAAGTCCATCTTATGAAATGAGAGATTGTTTGAGAATACACATCTCTCCATGTCTGTTATTTCTATAGCTGTATGTCTATATATAGGTATCTTATCCTTCTACATGAATGTGTGTTTTCTGATATCCTTGCTAACTTGGGCACAACATTTGATCATAAATGGAGACTTGCACATAATCAATTTGCTGCTATCCAAATATGCTGAATTAAAAATGTGATTAATAAGCAACACACTAAGTTGTTAACATACATCTATCTGCTGCAACTGGGAAACTGTTTGTTATAACTTCATATTGTAAGAATGGGCTCTCTTGAAAGCTGATATACTAAATAATTGAATTTGTCCTTTTAAATATTTTGCATATGCCATTTTTGTCTCCTATATTCATGTGCATGTCGCAGTAACTAAGAATTCATTTATTTTCCTCATCACTAGTTGTGTATTTGTTCAACGGAATTAAAACAAATAAGATTTTAATTCCATCACGTTTGGATGATTGCCTGGACAAGTCCTCATTTTATTCAGTCAAATGATAAAGGCGATTTATTTATAATCAATTTCTAAAAAAATAAGCAAAATATAATAAAAATAGCCAGACAAATAAACAAAATTGTTTAAATATGAGAAAAATACTTGCCTGTAGAGGCATTACATATTGCGTCTTATATATTAGTGTTACTGGGGGATGTGACAGTTATACAATGGTAAGTTCTGTGAGTCCCAAACCTCTGAAACAGTTAGGCTAAAATACTATATTCAGTGAAACAAACTTTATTCTTTCCTCACCATGAAGGTAGTATATATATATATATATATATATATATATATATATATATATATATATATATATATAAATAAGGGATGTGATTAGATAAGTAGAATTATAAATGTAAAGATTAATCACAAAAGCAATGTATGTCTAAGTGATTTGATAGTTACTTTAATCTACAAAGTTAAATCATGTGTGACTTTGTAGTATGCTGTTTAAGTGCTTTCTCCATATATATGGATGGGTATCTAACTAAAATGCTAGCTAAACATTCAAATGGATTGCATATGCATCATAATGGAAATGAGATTACATGTTATAACTATGGTGTTTTTTTGTAGATAACTAAATGAAAACAACTCTCAAAAGGCACCTTAAATTCCTATTTTTTTTTTGTTTTATTGTTTGTTTGTTTTTTTGTGCAGAATCACTATCATCTTTCAGCATTCTATAGTCTTTTGTAGTACTCTGGAAAATTAACACTGACATATATTGTGATAGCCTAAAACAAACTGTAGCATTGAAATATTCCTTGGGTTGCATTTTAGATTCAACTATTTTCTACCTTCTGACATCTACTACCCCATACCATTAAACAACAGTGTCTGTATAACATAAAAAATAAATGCCAAAAATCCTTAAAAGGGCTTCAGTAGTATTCTTTTCCAACAGATAAATTATGGAGAATGAAAGACCTACTGACAAATTCAAGAAAATACAATGCAGGAAAAATATCCTGTCTCATCTGCTGTCATGTCCCCACTTAGCTTCTACATTTTGCATTTAAAGGAAAATGTCTAAATAAAATCTGGAATAAAGTGTTATCAAACTGTTCTTCAGTCATAGTTTGGGGAAAGAGAAACCACTAGCACCATTCAGATTTTTTATTCTGACTCATTTTGGCACTTCTTGGTTCATAAAATTATACAGCCACTACTATTATTCTACATGAATTACTCATTAAAAGTTAAAATGTTCAAACATGCCAGTTACAAATCATCCTTTACTAATGTGTTTGTGACGTGGATATCCCATCACTGCCAACCAATATGTGACAACCCTCAACCTCTTGGCTAGTAATCAAGGAGCCTCAATCCTTACCACTGGCCCCAGTGGGGGTCATTCAATGGAAGGATAACAGGTACAGTATCCCAGTATCTCAAGATGCAGTTCTCTGCATCAAACACAATCAAGCACCATTTACATTAAGAGCACATAGGGAACACAGTCAGTCCAGGCTGGTTTCTCCCTCTTCCTCCAGATCCCCAGTAAGACTCCCCACTGGCACAGCTATAGAACTGAGATCTCAGCTGAGTATCCGAGCCAAGACCTCCAGCACCCTCTCTGCCCAGCTAGTGCTTCATGTCCCTGCCCAAGTAGATGACACACACACTGTCACACTGTTTGAGATTTGGTTTACAAACACACACACACATGCGCACACACACACACACACACACACACACACACACACACACACACACACACACACACACACACACACACACACACACCTGGGGAAGGCTGGCACAGGTTTAGTAGCTATGTCCCTTTCTGCCCAGACTATAAGGTAGTTATGACTGCCCCCAGTCACTCCTGCCAACTACCTTAAGGCTCCTCCAAAGGTGCCCAATATACTGAGTGAAATTAATATTAACACAAATGGTAGTTTGACCAAGAGCAAGGCTATTATGAGTGGCCCACACAGTGTCACCAAATAAATATGCAAATACTCTAAAAACTTAAATATCTCTACAAAGATCATCCACAATTAAAGGTTTAAATATATTTAATAATAATAACAAAACAAAAGTTGAAGTGCCATCACTGATAAAAAAACACAAAAATTATGCTCCAAGGTGGAAATGGATACGAAGACCCCAAACATTCAATTTCTGTAAAATTTAATGAAGAAATCATACCACAAAGACCACAGAAGTTTTAAAATACTCTAGATTAAGTGTTTTCATCCACCAAACACTGAACCTCATCAGAATCTAAGATAAGTCATTTCCTATCTATTTTTTATAATCTATTGTCTTAATCAATTAAAAATGTAATATCTTAAAGAGAAAGTCATAAAACAATAAAGTATTATTCACAATAATTTCTTTTAAAAGGATGCATTAAAAACTTCTATGTAAAATTTTACTAATAAAACTCACTTTAAACATTTGGTAGATTGTGTATTTAAAATAGGCTGTAGGGAAATGTGATTGTTAATTCCATGGGGGTGGGAGGCTTGCAGCTCTAATTGCCACCTTACTTCTTTTTCTTCAAACCTCCCTTTATAATTGCCACCCCTTGGATTTAGTAAAACCTGATCTATAATACCAAACAAAAACTTCTGGAAATTGGGGCAACATTTAAAATGCCTATAAAGTGCATTAATTGTATTCTTCTTTTCTTTGAAATATAATTATTTATAAATGGTCCTTCTTAATGCTCTTTCAGTTTTGCTCACATAAAACCCTGGGCAAGATGAGCATTTGGTGAAATATACCACTCTAGTGGTCTGGAAATTTCCTTTTAAAGATATCACCTTTGACTTTCCTTTATTCTCCAAAGTTAAAGAAGTATATTCACAAATGAAATTACAGTGGGCACAGGCCCTACACTTCTTGGTTCTGTTTATGTTTCCTTTTATTTCTACTAAAAGAGACATTATTCTCAAAACTTTTCCTTAAATTAACCCCAGTCTTAAAAATAAAACATGGTTCAGAACCTAGAAATTGGAATAAATCAGAATCTGTCTTCAAAATGTTTGAATTTTTTTCTCACTATTGCTTTAATTTCTTCTGCCTGATATCCATATTCAACAATAAACTTTCTTTCATAGTTCTTATTATTTACATTGACTTCATTACCCAAACCAACTCCTAGTGATGGTTGGTATTTCTTACTCCATTGACTCTGAACATATAACTTTAAACTATCAGTCAATTCATGGGAATAACAGCTTACTAAAAACATTTCAACTACTTTGTTTAATTCACTACTTAAATTACTTGCATGTGAAGTCATCCTGGCTACCCTGATAAGTTGCCCTTTTAAAATACATTCATTTTGGACAAATGGATGACAACTAGAACACTCTAAGTAGGAATTACTGAAGATATCTTTCCTAAATACAGTAGACTTAAAACCTTCCTCAGTGTGTTGGATTTTAGTACCAAGAAAGTCAATCTCATCATTACTATATTTCTATGTGAATTTCAAAAAGGTAGATGTAGTGTTAAGATACTCAATAAACAAACCAATATTTTCCTCTGTCCTATTCCACAGGATGAAGATGTCATCCAAAAATCAAATGTAAAGTTTGTTATATTTCCAAATCTGACTAATTACATATTTATTTTCCCAATCTAACAATCCCAGATTAGCATAAATAGGGGAACATGATGCTCCCATAGCAACTCCTTTGTTTTGTATAAAGATTTCTCCCTCAAAATTTATAAAATTGTAATCAAGAACCATAGCCATCAGATTATGAAAGTGAATAGTTTTTCCTTCTCCAAAATGAAAATAAGTATTGACAGCATTAAAAAAGCTTTCTAAAACTTCCTCTCTCAGAAGTGAGGTAAATAAATCTACCACATCTATGGTGAGGAATATATCCTCTTTGATCCAAATTCACTTTTAGCCTATCCTCAAAAATCCCATGAATCTATTAATAAGTGTGAGACTTTACTATGCATAGGTTTTAACCATTTATCTATGCATACTCTTATCAGGTAGGTTTTTAACCCGTCTGCTGCAACTATGGGCCTAAAAGGTGGTTGGTGGATATTTTTGTGAACTTTGGGTATACCAAATATAGAAGGAATTAGAGAGTTCTTGACTACTAGAAATTTGTAAACATCTGGTGAAATCAAATCATCTGTTAAATATTCTTCTAAGAAGGAATCTGCCCACTGGTAACTGATATTGACTTCATTAATAAACCCCCATTGCTGGAAGCTGGCAGGACTTAGCACCTACATATAAAAGTACACACAGAAGGGCTTTTGCTCAGATCTTTGGCAGGTGCTGGAAGTCATAAAACAATTGCATACCTCCACACTTTAAGAGTAGTAATTAGTTCACCCCAAAGACAATACAGAAAGCTTCCTAATACAGACTTTGTCTGCCTTGAAACCTGTGAAATAGCATCGTTATGGCTTAGCCTATAAAGTGATTTAATTTTGGATATTTCTCTAAAGTTTACCAGATTCAGGCTCTAGTTTCCTCTGTTAAAACATATACATGTAAAGACTTACAGTAGTGGATATACATTTCTGTTGTCTTCAGTAAGGCACACTGTGGATGCATTTCAAACATTAGTACTTTACAAATACCTTTTCATCACAAATGTCTGTACAAATCAGTTTGATATACATATGACATAATAAAATTTGTAACACCAGCATCTTGCATGACATACAGTTCTAATACAGTTGTAACATAAGCATCTTATATAAATCAGTTTGATATACAAAATTCCAGCCAGCAGTGCTGGCAGTACCTCCTTTCATCACACCTCTGCCCCCTTTAAAGAATCAATCTAGTTTTTCAATTGTCCCTTGAGAAACATTGCTTGAGAGGGATGACCCTATCTGGGAATCCGTTACCCCATACCCTATTTTGAGAGCCCATCTGTATTGGCATTGATAACCTCACTGCAGTGCTCCACTGTCATATCATATGCCTGCAACCCTAGGCTCCACCTTAGTAGCTTGGAATTTTGCTGGCTGGCTCAATGTAGCCATGTTAAGGAATTGTGGTCTGTAACTACAGTGAATTTCCTTCCATACAGATAAAGCTGAAGTTTTTGCAATGCCCATACTATGGCTAAGCATTTCTTTACTACAGCTGCATAGCATTCCTCCCTGGGGTGGAGCCTACAGCTGAGAAATACCACTGGGTGCTCTTCTCCCTCTGAGAAAACTTGGCTGAGTACAACCCCCACCCCATGGTTTGAAGCATCCACCTGCACAACAAATTCTTTGCTGTAATCTGGACTGGCTAACACGGGGTGTCCTTCCAAATCTCCTTTAAGCCTCTGGAATGCCTGCTGTTGGGGTCCACACTACCTTATCTGGCCTGTTTTTTACTCCTTAGGTCTGTGAGGGTGTGAAGGCTGCCAGCCTAGCTAGATAGGATTTTGTAGACAATTCTGTCATTTGTAAATATTAATGTAAGCCACATGCTTGTTCTCTTAAATGTAAGAAAATTATGGTAAATGCTGAACTTCAAAAATGTAACAACATTGCACTCTGCTGGAGGAAAGCTGATAAGTCAAGCATTGTATAACTGTTTGATCTCAAAACTTGGAGCTCAGATGTCTGAATGAAGGAATTCTACTTGTTCTTTTGAGACCAGAGTTAATGGCTAGAATTTACATGTATAATGTATTTTATTGTTCTAGCTTCCTGACCAGCTACAAGATCAAAAGGGCTGTTACACTCTGTGTTTCTGTTAGCCTGGGAAACAGAGAATAATGACGTAATCTGAAATGAGTCAGTGGTACTGTGTTATCAATTTAAGGACAGAGAGAAAACGAATCAGAGCATTTTGCATTTGTTTTCAGAACTGACAACATCACCAGCACTGCCTTGCTCTATATGTAAGTTTATTTTAGAACTATGTTTGCTCTTAGATATAGATAGGAAATAGGAAGTCTAGTCTAGCTGTTTTCTGTATTGATTTCAGAACTTTTCTACTGTATTATTTTAAGCATTTCTCTGTGATCTCTGAACTCTTGACTAGCACTATGTAGTAAGAAGTATTGTCTTGTGTTCATATTATTAATTATTAAATATTTTTAAACCTTTCAACTGTGGCTGTTTTATGTAGAGATAATTTGAGCTCTAGAGTACATTGCATGTATATAGTGATACTGTCCAAGCAACTCCAAATCAGCCTTGCTGTTCGTCACACTTACCATTTGGATAATAATATTGCACAGTAATAATTGGACACCCTTTGATAAGGGCCTTATTAGCAGCTAATATTAGTGGTTGGTGGCAAGTGGTACTACTGTATAGTCTAGGCAGAAGGGGCATAGCTGGAGAACCTGTGCCAGCCTTCCCCAGGAGTGTCTGTTTGTATATAACTCATATCTCAAAGTGTGTGTGTGTGTGTGTGTGTGTGTGTGTGTGTGTGTGTGTGTGTGTGTGTGTGTGTGTGTGTGTGTGTGTGTGTCAGCTACTTGGGCAGGGACATGCACTGGTTGTGCAGAGAGGGTGCTGGAGGTTTTAGCTTGACCACTAGGCTATCTGGACCCTATAGCTGTGCCAGTGGGGAGTCTTATTGGGGAGAAAAGGAGAAACCAGCCCCAGAATGACTGTGATCTTTGTGTGCTCTTTAGGGAAATTGTACTTTACTGTGTGTGTATTTGTTATCCTTCCCAATGTGGACACACCTCACTGGTGTTAGTGGTGAGGATTGAGGCTCCTTAATTGCTGGGCCAGTGCACGGGCATTACAGAGGAGAGCAGCTATGGTACTATAATTGGGGACAAACCATCTATAGTACCCTGCTGTCCCTAAGAATGCCCTCACCTGATTTTTGGTAACAGGGGTAGGCCATGCCTGAATGGCTTCCACTTTGGCAGGTTTTAGTCTAATCTTACCATTGCCCACTCTATGTCACAGGTAGGAGACCTCTGCCACACCAATATGACACTTACTGTTTTTAATGATCAACCATTTCCACTGTTGTCTGCCCAGCGCCTCCATGACATGCTGAAGGTGCTCTTGCCAGGAATGGCTGTAGATGGCAATATCATACAGGTAAGCAAGGGCAAAATCTCCTGCTCCTGCTAGGATATGATCTACCAGCCTCTGGAAAGTTGCTGGAGCATTCTTCATCCCAGAGACCATCTTTGTGAACTCATACAAGTCAAAAGAAGTAACAATGGCTGACTGCTCTCTAGCATTTAGAGTCAGGGGCACCTGCCAGTAGCCTTTGGTCAGATCATTAGTAGTCATATACTTAGCCCCATCCAGCTGCTCTAGGGCTCCATCTGTACTAGGGATGGGGTAAGCATCTGACTCTGCATGACTATTTAGTTTCCTGTAGTCCACACCGAACCTGGTGCTGCCATCCTTCTTTGGCACCAGCACCACTGGGGAGGCCCAGGGACTCTTGGACTCTTGGATTAACCCCAGTTCCAACATTTCCTGTATCTCTTCTATCAGAGTCTGTTTGACTCTCTCAGGCAGCCTATAAGCGGCCTGCTTAATAGGCCTGTAGGGTCCTATATCCACATGGTGTTGCAGAAGGTGGGTGCACTCTGTTTTCCCAGTGAAAATGCCTCCAAACTCCTGTAACACTGCTCAGATTTCTTGAACCTGAGTAGAGGATAGCTGGGACATTGCTACTCCTTCCACTGAGGTGTCAGTCAGTGCTCCAATGAGGAGATCAGTCACCAGATCTCCCTCAGACTCTTCCTGCCATGCACTGCAAATACTCAGCACAGGGGCCTCTCAATCATGGTAAGGTTTCATCATGTTAACATGGTACAGTTTGTGCCCCTGCCTTCTTCCTAGCAGTTCTACCATGTAGTTAACATCACTGATCTTTCTTACCACTTTGAAGGGTCTCTACCAAGCTGCCTGCAGTTTATTGTGTCTGACAGGAATGAAAACCATAATCTGCTGCCCCACAGCATACTCTCTGGCTGGAGTATTCCTGTCATACCAGACCTTTTTCTGCTGTTGGGCTTCTTCCAGGTTCTCATGGGCCAAGTCAATGAGTTCCCTGAGCCTTATCCTGAGGATTAGGACATATGACACAACAGACCCATTGTGGGACTCACACTCACCATCCCATTCATCATGAATCAAATCTAGTGGTCTCCTCACCCTATGCCTGTACAGCAACTCAAAAGGTGAGAAACCTGTGGATTTGGGGCACCTCTCTGCAAGCAACCAACATATGGGGCAAATATTTGTTCTACTCCCTCTTAAACTCGTCTGTAAATGCCCATAGTATGGTCTTTAGTGTAGAGTTTAACCTCTCCACTAGACCATTAGTCTAGAGGTGGTATAGGGTGGTCTTTAGATGCTTCACCCCACAGCACTCCCGCAGACAAGCCAACAGGTCTGCCACAAAATTGGCACCTCTGTCAGTCAGTATTTCTTTTGGGAAACCTACCCTGCTAAAAATCTCTAACAAAGCATTTTCCACCTTTTCTGACTCAATGGAGGACGGAGCTATACCTTCAGGGTACCTGGTAGCATAATCTACTACCACTAGGATATACTTCTTCCCTGTGGAACTTGGGGTACTCAGAGGCACCACAATATCCATAACTACCCTCTGAAATGGCTCCTGAATCACAAGCAAGGGCATCAAAGGAGATTTGACCTTGTCTCATGCCTTGCCTACTTTTTGGCACTACTTACAAGTCCTGCAGTACCCTGTTACATCCCTGGAACTCCCAGGCCAGTAAAAGTTCTGCATAATACGTCTCTTGGTACACTTTATGCCCATATGACTTGCAAAAGGAATGTCATGAACTATAGCTACAGGTGCCAAATGGTAGGCTCTGGGTACTACTAACTGCTGTATTCTCTCACCCTTAAGCCCTCCCTCAGGGATCCATTCTCTATACAGTAACCCTTTGTTCTAGTACACGGAATCCACATTTCTTTGAGAATCAGGTGCCTCCCTAGCTAGCTCCCTCATGCCTTGTAATGTAGAGTCTGAGAGCTGAGCCTGTCTCAACTCTCTCTTTGTAACCCTTCCCAGCTCCCCTTCCACAAGAAGTCTGGTATCCTCTGACAGTGGTGCCTCACTGTCAACCTGTGTACTACTACTCACCTCTGCCCTTGGAGTCACTATGTCCAAGGGAACATCAGTACCCACCAGCAGCTGTGGTTCACCTTCATTCTCACTGCCACAGGGGAGCTCCCTCTCTGAAGTAGACACCTCACCAGCCCTGCCTTCAAGTGTGCAGTTTTTCTGGGTCCTCCCAGGCTATCAGACCCACATGCCTGTCTCCAAGCCTGACTGCATGTAACTGCATGTGCACAAGGTACTGCATTATCAGAATCATTCCCTATCAGGACATCTGCAGGGATATCCTCAAACACACCTACTTGCTTGCTTCCTTTTCCACCTTCCCAGTCAAGGTGACCCTAGCCAAAGGTGTTTGGAATCGGGTCCCTCCTAAAGCTCTGACTGCAGTAGACTACCCAAGCAAGTAGTGCTCCTCTTTAACCATTGCAGGCTTCACAATGGTTAGGTCAGAGGTTGTGTCTCTCATAGCAGTGGCCAGTTTTCCATCTACTAAGATAGGATATAACCTCTTGTAATAGTGTTGTACCCTTGTCATCTTCAGACAGCTTATCACAGGCATTCTGTTATTCTCACTTTCTGGCTCTCCCACCTTTTGTTTCTTGCCTTTCCTCTGTGGACATCTATATGTTACATGGTCACATTTAAAACATTTAACCCTTGATCTTGGCTGTGTACCTGAACTAGTGACTTCCCCTGCTACTGGCGGACTCTGATGGGGTGGTTTAGGCTGCCCAACATAGGTTCCCTTATACCCATGTACAGCACTGTGTATCCCTTTCCTGTGCAGTGATGCTCTGCTTGCTAGGTATAGGTCTCTTTTTTCTCCCCAACTCATCTGCACTGTTGCACACCCTATCTGCCAAACAGATTCTCATGTCCTCAGTTATTTTACATTTAAGAAGGTTTTTGTGGTCTACACTGTTGTGGACAAACCCTTATCAAAACCATCTCTCCATAAGTCCACCCAAGTATTCAGAACACTATGTCTAGTCAATTCCCATCAGCTTCTTCTGCCAGCCTGGTTGACATGGGCATACTGAGACAGAATAGTAACTGCTACATGCTTACTAACATCCCTCTTCTCCTAGCACATAATTCTTCTACTTGTGAGAAATGCATCTACATCAGTAACCTGGAGTTCATGCTCTCTTGAGCCACAGTCAGCACTCCTGACAAAGAGGAGATTGCCAGCACAAACACCACACCACCCACATCACATAGCCAAGCACAACACACACACATATGCAGAGGTCCTCAATAAAAACTTACCTAAACAGCAGAGACCTTCAAAAGACACTCACAAACATTCCACACGCACAACACCAAACATCACAGAGCAAACAGCAGAGCAGTTTCTCACAAACACAGCTCATAAGGCATAACAATAAATCAATGCAGCCCATAAGGCATAACAACAAACATACTAGTCATTGGCGACTCAAATGTGAGACACACCAATGTCCCCCTCACCAGGCTCAACAAGTAGAAGGTCATGGTCATTTTTTTGTCAGTTGCCAGAATCTGCCACATCATACATGCACTTAAGTCTCTCCACAACAGGTACAAGTATGACTCTGTCATTGTCCATGTTGGTGTGAATGACTTGAGATGTACCTCCCTGGACTATATGAAGAGAGACATGATTGAGCTCTCAGAGTATGTGTCCCAGGCAGTTATGACCCTAGCCCTAAGCAGCATTCTAACTTCACCAAGAATGATACCATAATACCAGCAAAAACTAATTGACTTCAACATTTGGCTTAGTTTCTGGTGTCTTTCCAAGGGGATTCAGTATCTGTCTGCCTAGGATGACATGGTTAACAGGCCTCAATGCTTTGCCAGAGATGGCTTCCACCTGTTACCCCTGGGATTCTGGATTCTGGCCAAGGCTCTTGCCTCCCCCATTGTGCCTTTTTGTAGACTATGTCCCAAAGAGAAATCAACATAAAAGATCTGTCAAAAATCAAATTGAAGGTCATGCTGCTTAATGCTAGGATCCTTAACCCAAAACACACTTACTGGAGGCTCTCCTTACACTGGAAGATGCCACTGTCTGTGCGTTACGGAAACTTGGTTCAGGACTGCAGAGAGCACCCATGCCTTACCAGGCTATACCTCTTTCAACACATTCTGACCCCAAAATGAGGTTAGGAAGACTAAGGGTGGTGGAGTCTCCATCTTCATTAAGGACAGGCACACCTCCAGACAGGTTTGCCAACATGATGCATTGGAATTACTCTAGGTGCAACTGACAGCTGGCAAGACACCCATACAAGTTATATCCAGCTATAGACCCCGCTCTATGACTCAGGACACTCACTCCTCCTATCTGAACCTACTTGACTCCAACAAGGTACCTCCTAACACCCTGATCCTTGGTGACTTCAACTACCCCACCATGGACTAGGTGAACTATTCCTGCACTAATGCACTCACCAAATGATTCCTTGACTGCATCAATTCTAACACAATAGACCAGCTTGTCTCATCCCCCACAATGGAAGATAACATTCTGAGCGTGGTTCTCACCAACATGGGTGACCGCTGCTCCACTCCCATAGTATGATCTTCCCTGGTGAGTTCAGATCATCGGTCTGTCTCATTCAAAGTTTATATCCCACCCAATGCCCCAGCCGTAACCATGGTAAAAAAACTTCTCAAAAGCTGGCTACAACCTCCTAATGGAGGGTATCAGTAGCTTCACACCACCATCCCACCTCAGAGGATGCAGACAACTATGATGAACATTATGCCAGTGCAGTATACAAGCACCTGTACAATTGCATTGACACAGCCATACCCAATAAAACTAAAAAAATGTCACCACAATGGCCAAAGAATCCCAAATGTTTACAATTTAATAAGACTTGTCTCCTCGGCAAGAGAGCCTTCCAAGAGTAAAATACATTAAACACATAGCAGATTAAATAACCATACCAATATCAATTAAACAATTAAAAAAATATTAAACTACTATCACTAAATTATATGTCTCCAGTTACATTCTTGTTAAGCCCTAAGGGCTCTAAAGTGCTATATTTCAAAATAAAAAGAGTTTCTTTTTTTAAAAGTTTATTCTTTAAATTAGCACATTCCCCCAAGCCTACCTCAGCTTTTTCCAGAACACAGCCTTGCAAATCCTCAGGATTGGAGTTATGCAAAGATTTTTATTTCTTATATCTCTAACATGCTCTTGAAGGTGTACCTTAAAACTTCTTACTGTCTCCCCAATATAATATAAGTTACAGGTACACCTAAAAACATATATAACTCTTTCTGTATCACATGTATAAGTCCCATTAGTCACAAATTTCACATTGTTAATAAAAGAAAAACTAGGGACCAACTTCTTGCAAATGAAACACTTATTTCAAGGTATAGTACCTTTACTTGCTAAACTCTCCCTACTAATGCTGACATCTGGTGGAACAAAAAGACCATGCACCACCATGTCAGCCAAATTTCGGGCTCTTTTATAAGACACATTTACGTGGCTGGACAAGACTTGTCTTGGAAGGCTCTCTTGCCGAGGCACCAAGTCTTATTAAATTGTGAACATTTGGGATTCTTTGGCCATAGTAATTTTATTTTTCTGTGAATTTCAGTGTGGTTTTTCTCCCAATATAACTAAAACCTGCTCCTCAATGAAACACAAACCTGTCTGGTGGACATCCTCTATCAACAGGCTTTACAACAAAAGGAAGAAACTGCTTTTCCAAGGGCAAAAAGGAACAAATTCCAAATTGGAAAAACTCCCTCCTCAGCCTCAACAAGCAAATTAGATCACTAGTAAAAACTTCCAAAGCCAATTATGAATTGAAACTAGCCTCTGAAACAAAGGGAAACCACAAAGCCTTCTTCAGTTATGTCAGGAACCTCCATGGCAAAGCCCAGGTTTGTTCCAAATTAGGACTTAATGGTACCACATACTGATCCTGTTGACTTAACCAACCTGATACCAGATAGGTTCAGCTCAAACTTCACCTTCATATCCCCCCCAAATGCCCACTTGACATCCCCGATACTTGTCCCACACCTCGCATCTCCATAGATCAAATGTTAAAAGCCCTATCCAAGGCAAAGGCACAGCTTCCATGGGACCTGATAGTATCCCAGGTTGTATTCTGCACCATCTCCAGCAAGAACTAGCTTCACCATTGAGCACCCTATTCAACCACAGCCTAAGTACAGGCTTCATTCCCGAAGAGTGGAGAACTGCCACTGTCATCCCCTTGCACAAAGGTGGTCCCACTACTGACCCTGTAAACTATTGCCCCATTAGCTTGACAAGTCTGATGTGTAAAGCCATGGAGTGTATTATTATAGATCTCTTAAACAAGGACATAGGCAATCTCCAAGCACTTGACCCCATCCAGTTCCGATTCGTCAAGGGCAGATTTTTGCCTGTTGAACCTGGCTGATTTCTTTGAGACTGTCACCAAGGCCCTGGATGAGAGAATTTCAGTACACACAGCTTACCTTGACTTGGCCAAGGCCTTTGACACAATCCTCCACTCAGGCATCATCGAAAAGTTAAAACAACTTGTCACAAATCCCTGTCTCATCAGGGTGGGTGGCCAACTGGCTCACTGATAGGACCCACAAGGTCAGAATAGATGGCTCCACCTCTGACAACAGACCTGTCATTAGAGGTGTTCCCCAGAGATCTGTCCTGGGACCCCTGCTGTTTGGAGTCTACTTCTCAGAGGTCCAGACAAAGACAAAAGGCTTGTGGCTCACAGATGACTGTAAGTTGGGTGGTGTCATTGACTCCACAAATGATGTTAACATACTGCAAGTGGATCTCACAGCAACAAATGACTGGTGCCAAAGTCATGGCCTTACATTAAACACAAAAAAATGTATTATCATATCATTTGGCAAAAACATTGCCCCTACTGATTACCACATCAAGAGCAACCACCTAAGTACACAACCTGTGGTGAGAGACCTGGGTACTCAGGTTGACAACAATCTCACATTCGACCATCATGTAGTGGCAGTGGTCAGAAAAGCCTTTTACTTGGTTCATCTCATAAGTAAAGGGATTGCATCCAGAAAAAAGGAGGTTATTACCTATCTGTACTCCTCCCTCATTAGGCCAATAATTGAGTATAATGCCTTATTTGGTAAGTACCTCTCAAAACACCTGCACCAACTGGAAAGGCCACAGAAATACCTCACAATGAGACTACATGTCCTCCAACACCTTTCCTATGCAGACAAGCTCAAATCACAATCAGTCTACTCAGCATCATACAGATTGCTCAGAGGTGATGTGTGTCTCGCCTACAAGGCAATATAGGACACTGCCCTACTAGAGATGCTCCATATCTGTAAGTCTAACATCTCATGTATTACCTACTCAAAAGGCCTAAATCTAATATGCAACATCAACAAAACTTGCTGGAGAGGCAGGTTTGTCTCCCAGAGCCTACCTCATCTCTGGAATAGATTTCCCATACATGTCAAACAGAGTACCTTGCTGACTCTCTTCAACCACAACCATTAAGAGTGGATGGAAAACCACAAATCTGTCCCAGGGATTCCACCTGTGTTCCTCACTGACAGGGGCTAGCTGAGACTTCTTTTTTGAGAATAGATTCTTGGCTAGGCTTGTAAGGGCCCGAAGGCCATTAGCCTTGTAACCTCCTATGATCCTACGATCTTCAGGCAAAGTGCTAAGGGCTTGTTCCCTCACCAAAAGGTCTTCCATCCCATCAAAAGTGGTGACCTGACACACACTCACCCACATATGAAAATAAGTGCTTAACTCAGCAATATAATCACACACACTTTCATCTGCCTTGAATCTATGCTCACAAAACTTTTTTTCTTTAAGCTTCAGATGTTAACTTAAAGCATTCCAATAAACAATTTTTAACTGTATTATAATTTAATCAATCAGTATCAGACAATTTAGAAACAGCAGTTACAGTTTTATCGTGGGGTAAGTGGGTGAGGAACTGTACCCAGAGCTCTTGGTCAACATTTTACTGTTTGCATATTCTTTCAAACATATAAATAAAACTATCAAAATTGTTACCTTCTTGGTACTGAGGAAGAAGTTTACTGACTTTATTTGCTTCTGGGGTGCAGTTACTCCCTTCCCCATTACCTCCATGACCCTAGCAAAGAATCATCATTTCCTTTTCATGTTGCCTCTGCCTGTCATTATCTTCGGCTTCCAGACATCTCACTCTTTCTGCTGATTCTAATTCCATCTGTTTCTCCTTTTCTTCAGCCTCCAAATGACACAGACTCTGCTGAGTCTAGTTCCAAATGTTTGGCCTTCAATTCAAGTCTCTTTAACTCCAGATGGATTTTAAGTCCTCTGAGGAAATGTTGAACTATCCATTTTCTGAGAGTTGCACATCCCCAAGGCCAGTCTGGTTGTCTTTCTGGTGCTGGTCTGTGATGCAGTTGTGACTAAGACTGCAATAATTTCCCCTTTAGTCAGTTTGGCATAAACCAGTCCTTTGGCTTGGCACATCTCAGACAACTGGCTCCTTGTCAGCTTGCCAGAATCCTCTGCTGACATCCATGCCTGCTCTCCCTGACTAACTAAGCTAACAAAAAAAAAATAAAATTATTGTGATATGAAACTCTGAATGTCTACCATGTGGCTGCTTGAAAGTACAAACACTTTCTTTAGTGACCATTATTTACAGACTACTGGAGTTCAATATCCACACCACTAAATCCCAATATGTGATGTGGTGATACCACCACTGAATCCCAATATGTAATGTGGATATCCCACCACTGCCAACCAATATGTGACAACCCTCCACTTTGGGGACAGTAATCAATGAGCCTCAATCCTCACCACTGGCACCAGTGGAGGACATTCACTGGGAGGATAACAGGTACACACACACAGTATTTCCAGATGCAGGTTTCTGCATCAAGCACAATCAAGCAGAATTTCCCTTAAGAGCATATGGGGAACACAGTCAGTCCAGGACTGGTTTCTCCCTCTTCCTTCAGATCCCCAATAAGACTCCTCACTGGCACAGCTGTAGAATTGAGATCTCAGCTGAGTTTCCAAGCCAAGAATTCCAGCACCATCTCTGTCCAACCAGTGCTTTGTGTCCCTGCCCAAGTAGATGACACACTCACTCTTTGAGATTTGATTTACACACGCAAACACACACACACACACACACACACACACACACACACACACACACACACACACACACACACACACACACACACACACACACACCTTGAAAAGTCTGGGGCAGCTTTACTAGCTATGCCCCCTTCTGCCCGGACTATAAGGTAGTTATGACTGCCACCAGATACTCCTGCCAGCTACCTTAAGGGTCTTCCAAGGGTACCCAATATACTGAGTGAAATTAATATTAATACAAATGGTACTTTGACCAAGAGCAAGGCTATTAGGAGTAGCCTACACAGTGTCACCAAATAAGTATGCAAATATTCTCAAAATTTAAATATCTCTACAAAGATCAGCCACAATAGAAGGTTTAAATATATTTGATAATAAATAATAAAAGAACAATACAATACTAAATATATATTCACAGTGACATCAGAGTTCAAAACCACAGGAAATACTTAAAATAACATTGAAGGACAGGCTCATACAAATAAAGAAAATATCTAAACTAAGCTTCACTATATTTTTGACTATATCTAAGAGAATTACTATTCCCTAATAACTTACTTAATAGAGCAAGGCAGAAGATGTGGTGAATTCTTATTCTTGTTCTCAGGCCCAAGACAGAAAACAGAATTCTCAGTCTCACTAAGAGACTTCTCAAAATAACATCTAAAATATTACTTCTGAGATAGCTTGCAGAATGACATCACTTCTGCTCATATGACTTCTATTTCCAATCCAAAACCCCCATTGCTAGAAGCTGGCAGGACATAGCACCTACCAGTAAGAATACACACCAAGGCTTTTGCTCTGATCTTTGTCAGGTGCTGAAAGTCATAAAAAATTCCATACCTCCACACTTTCAGAATAGTAATTAGTTCACCCCAAAGACAATACAGAAAGCTTCCTAGTACAAACTTTGTGTTTCTGACTGCCTTGAAACCTGTGAGATAGCATCTTTATGGCCTAGCCTATAAAGTGATTTAATTTCAGATATTTCTCTAATTTTTTCTGGACTGAGGTTAACCCTTAGTATCCTCTGTTAAAACATAAATTTAAATGGTTACAACAGTGCATGTACATTTCTGTTCTCTCCAGTAAGGCACACTGTGGATACATTTCAAACGCAAGCACTTTGCAAATACCTTTTCAACGTGAACATTCATACAAATCAGTTTGATATACACATGACATACAGTTCTAATACATTTGTAACACCAGCATCTTGTATGACGTACAGTTCTATTACATTTGTAACACAAGCATCTTCTATAAATCAGCTTGATATTCACAAATGACATATAATTATTTACAAAATTCCAGCTAGCTATGCTGGCAATACCTCCTTTTGTCACAGTGGTCAACAGATGTATCATTTTCACTCTGTTAAATAAGTAATTTGTTAACTTGTAACACTTGCTACATCCTTTTTACAACAGGTTCTTGATTAATGGCAAACATTTTCATGCATCACTAACTCAGCGGGTCTATATTATAATGCCAAAAAAACCTTTACAGTGAACACCACTGCACCAACACATATTCAGTGAAATTTATAGATTCATAGGTAGGTACTAGGCTATCAACCCAAGGGCCTACGTAAGCCTAGCCAACAAGGTTCCCTGGCTTACTCCACCCAAGAAAGTTATTTTTCTGTGCCACTGTCGAGCAGAGACAAAGAAGTGATCTCAGGGGTGTATTTCCTATTTCCCATCCACTCATCAAGATTTTTCTTGAAGAGTGCTAATGAAGAACTTTGCTTGACATAGATGGGTAGCCTGTTCCAGAGTATGGGAAGTCTCTGGGACAGGACTCTATCCCTCCAGCATGTCCTGTTTATTGTGGTGACAAGGTTTAGGTCCCTAGAGCATGTAGCTCAGAGGGATTAGGATTTCTTTAGGTGTAGCATGTCCAACAGCTTTGGGTTTGACATAGCTTTATATGTTAGGCAGAGATCACCTCGGAGTAGGTGATATGCTATGGAGTAAAGTTGGAGTTTTTTGAGACGGTCAGTGTAGGGCATTTGTTTGAGGCCAGTAATCCTCATTGTGAGGTACTTCTGTGGCCTTTCCAGCTGCTGCAGATGTCTTGAGAGGTACATTCTAAAAGGGGCGTTGTACTCTATAATGGGTCTAATGAGTGTCGAGTAGAGGGGAACAATTACCTCTTTTTTCCTGGATGAGAACCCTTTTATGATGAGGTGTGCCATGTAGAAGGACTTCCTAACTACTGTGGCGATGTGACTATCAAAGGAGAGACTACTGTCCACCTGGGACCCAAGTCTCTTATCACGCATTCGGTGTTAAGTAGATTGCTGCCTATGTGGTAGTTCATGGGTACAGAGCTTTTACCAAAGGGGATGACACTGCACTTTTTGGCATTGAGCTTGAGGCCATGGCTCTGACACCAGGCATCTGCTCAGCGAGGCCCTTCTGTAGGATGTCCACGTCATTTGGGGACTTGACTATGGCTCCTAGTTTGCAGTCATCTGCGAACTTCATTAGACAGAAGCCTTTTGTGTTAGCCTGTACTTCACAGAAGTAGATACCAAACAGGAGAGGTCCCAGGACAGAACCCTGTGGTACACCACTTGTCACTGCTTTGAGGTCAGATTTGGAGTCTGCAACTTTTACAGTGTGGGTTCTGTCAGTGAGCCAGTTAACAACCCATCTTGTGATGTAGGGATTTATACCTAGTTTAGTGAGTTTAACTATAATTTCAGAATGGGGAATGGTGTCGAAAGCCTTGGCGAGGTCAAGATAGGCTGTGTGAACCACCTTACCCTCATCTACAGCTTTGGTGACTGCCTCAAAGAAGTCGATCAGGTTCAGGAGGCATGATCTGCCTTTCACAAACCCGAACTGGGTGAGATCCAGAGTTTGGAGGTTACCAATGTCTTTGTTTATGAGTTAAAAAACACAAAATGAAAGAGTACCTCTAAACCAAGAAAACACCAAAATCCAATAATGAAAGAAATCAAGCATAAAGATGAAGAAGATTATCCATTTAATAGCACATCCTGGTACCTCAGCAATTCGCCTTCAATGGAACATTTAATCATGCAAAAACATCTTGTTTATATATCCACAACAATTAAATAATTAAATCATTAGCCAATAAAATTGGCCATTTGAAATACAAACAGTTAAAGTGCCATTGAATACAATTTTTATAATGCAAAACACTCTAATTATACTAAATAAATATGCTAAATACAGAATGCTAAACTTGATAAAAACATTCACGTAAATATATAAATACAATCCTAAACATATAAATGTATGAGTACAATTAATCAAACACAACTTGCTGACAATCAGACTATAATACCACTGTCCAAATTCATTCCCCTTGGATGTAATGTATGATAGCCAAAAATCATTCTATATTCTAATCTGCTTAATTCAGTTTTAAAATTACCTGCATAAGAATGTGGTCTAGCCAAAACACTGAAAATAAACCCATCAATATTACCACTGTGCATTTTAAAAAAATGAGAAGCTACAGGACTGTCTGTGTTACCCTTCTGATATCCCCTAGATGTTCTAAAATACGAACTTTAACCTTCCTGGTGGTTTGTCCCACATAATCTTCTTCATCTTTTTGCTTGATTTCCTTTGTTATTGGATTTTGGTGTTTTCTTTGTTTATGACTTCCATGATGATACATTCCATGGCCTTGCAGACCAGGCTCGTCAGACTAATAGGTCGATAGTTCCCGGGATCAGTGGTGGCTCCCCCTTTGTGGAGTGGGACAACTGTTGCTGTGTACCATATAGTGGGCACAAAGCCTGATGCGAGGCTATTATTGAACACGGTGCTTAAGTGGGGAGCCAGTTCACTCTGAAGTTCATGTAAAACGCAGCCTGGGATGTTGTCCGGTCCCATGGATGATGTGTTTTTGGCTTTAGAGAGTGCAGCTTTTACCTGCATAGTTGTGATTACAGGGACTCTGCATTCTTACTGTATTGATATGGGCCCTTTAGGGGGTGAGAGGGGGGTGAAGTTAGCACTGAACCTATCTGCCAGGATGTTGGCAATATCAGTTGGTTCTTTAATTTTCTTGCCTTTGTGCTGTAACTCAGAGCAGATCTGGGTGCTGCCATTAAGATTCTTGACATAGCTAGAGAATACTTTGTGGTTGTCCTTGGAATTAGTGGCAATTTTGTTTTCGTACCTAGCTTCGGAGGATCTTATAAGGGATCTCAGCTTCTTACTGAGGCTGACCAGGGAGCTCCTCCACTCATGGGATTTTACTCTCTTTTGCAACAGTTTCTTCCTTCTGTTGTACAGTTTGTTTATGACAGGAGATGACCAGATTGGCTTCCTTTTATTGGAGGATAGCGTCTTGGTTCTGTTTGGGATAGCATGATCCATGCACTCATGTAAGTGCTTATAGAGTGCATTTGTGTAGGATTCAGCAATTGTAACTGTATTGTCCATCTGCATGGGTGTCATGAAGTTCACCACTTCTGTCTTAAGAAGCATGAAGCTGGCTTTGTAGAAATTTTCTACTGTGGTTTCCTTAATGGGAGATGGGGGCGGGATGTGGATATCAAGGGTGATTAGCTTATGGTCAGATCGGACCAACGAGGAGTTGACTTCAGATGTGTAAAACCGGTCACTCATGTTGGTAATGACTAGGTCTAGGATATTGTTGCCCCTGGTGGGGGTGTGGGATAAGTTGATTCAGGGCATTGGAGTTTATGAATTCCAGAAAGTGTTGAGCTAAGGAGTTGGTACATGAGTAGTTTTCCCATTTAATGGTGGGGTAGTTGAAGTCGCCCATTATTAGGGTGTTTGGTTGAACCCTAATATTTTCCAGTACATTAAGAAAAGAGGAGTGGGAATCCTGGGGCATGGTGGAGGATCTGTAGCAAGCTACAATTTGGATTGCAGTTTTACCCAGAGTTAGTTGCACTTGGATAACCTCGGATGCATTATGCTGAGCAACTAGCCTGGAGGTGTGGATATCCTTAATGAATATGGAAACACCTCCATCTTTGGTGTTTTGGTCCAGATTACATGGCCAAAAAGTGTGGTATGAGTTATAGCCTGGTAGTGCAGGGGTACTCTCTGGAGCCTTGAACCAGGTCTCAGTCACTGCACAGATATCGATGTTCTCCATTTTAAGGAGTGCCTCGAGTGAATGCATTTTGAGATTTAGACTTCTAGCATTGGGTAGCATTACCCTCTGTCTTTGCTTGCCTGTTCCTGTTATGGTGGTGAATTTGTTATTTGAACCTTGCCTAAAAAAGGCACTATAGAGGCAGCCAGAGCCTTAGCCAGTATCCGTAATCCCAGGGGCGACATGTGCAGGCCATCTGTGGCAAAGCATCATGGTCTGTCGACCAAGTCATCCCAAGCAGACAGATACTGGATCCCCTTAGAATGACACCAGAAGCTTAGTCAATTGTTGAAGTCAATTATTTTGTCCTTGTACTGTGGTATCATTCTGGGCAATGGCAGAATGCTACTCAGGGCTAGGGTCATACCTGCCTGGACTACAAGATCGGAGAGCTCTTCCATGTCTCTTTTCATGTAGTCCAGGGAGGTACATCTCAGGTCATTCACACCAATATGGACAATGACAGAGTCATATTTGTACTTGTTGTGGAGTGACCCGAGTGCGTGGGTTATGTGGCGGATCCTGGCACCCGACAGGCAGCTGACAGTAACCTTCTCCTTGTTTAGCCTGGTGAGTGGGACATCAGTGTGCCTGACTATAGAGTCACCTATGACTAGTGTGTTGGGTACATTGTTTTGCCGTATTGGCTGTGGTTGAGTGGCACACTGAGTCTGTGGCTATGTGTCATTTGGGTTGTGTTGGGGGATGGAGGTTGCTTGCATTTCTGCTTTGGAGGTGTCTGTTGCTTAGACAGATTATTATTGAGAGTCTCCACTAATGTTTTTGTGTTACTATGTGTGGATTTTGGTGGTATAGATTTAGTGAGACTATGTGATGAGTGTGGTGTGGTGCAAATATTTACCTTCTCCTCATGACTGCCAAGTTCAGTCTTGGTTGGAGAGAGCTTTACCTCCAGTTTGGCTTGATAAGTGCATCTCTCATAGGTTGTAGTGTTGGGTGGTAGGAGGAGAGGGTTGTCTGTGTACATGAGGCAATTTCTACAATGCCTCAAGACACCCAGATTCATCAGATAGACAGGGGAGAACACTGGGAGCTGACCCTTGTACATGCCTGAATAAAAAACTATTTTCCTCTAGATAAGTGAGGAAAGTGAGTACAAGAGCTGTTTGTCCTCTATGCAAGTGAGAAAAGTAAGTACAAAAATGGTTTTCCTCTAGGTAATAAGGAAAACTGAGTGCTATAGTAATTAGTAGCCTAGTTAGTGCTTACAAGTTCTGAACAAGTGCTGTGCATGAATAAACAAATTTAAGTGCTAAAACTAAGAATCTGTATCTGCACTAGATGAGTTACTGGCCAGAAACAAGTGCAAATGCAGGCTTTCAAATCAGAAAGTTGAGAGAGATGGAAGAGGTTGCCCAAATGGCCAATAACTACAATTTATAGGCCAGAACCACTCCTTATGTGGTAGACAGGTTACCTAGTGCTTACCACTCCCACTGATAAGCTACAAGGCTTCCCTCCAACACAGAAAGGCTTGGGGGGCTCAGAAGCTTACATACAGTCCTGGATACAGCAAATCTGTATCTGGAACACTAGTTACAGGAAAGGTAGGAAACAGGCTTACAGTTTTTTTTTTTTTTTTTTACAGAAAAGTAGCAAAAACAGTAGTAAAAACAATTCACATGCAGTGCAGTAGCATCATTAGACCAAACACAGTTTAAAAAATGCAATTAAATTAAAAAGGACTAAAAGCAAGTGCAGAAAGAGTTTATTAGGTAGAATGTGGTAAAGAGATGGGACTGGGGAAGTGTCCCAGATCAAATCTACAGCGGGGCAGGCAACTGCAAAAGCCACCAAATTTAAACTACAAACCAAAAATAGTTAGGGTGGGTGGGACAAAACAGTTTCAACAGAGATCTAAGCAACACTTTAGTCATAGGTGACACTATAGTCAGGCACATTGATGTCCCACTCACCAGGCTGAACAAGGAGAAAATTACAGTGAGCTGCCTGTCGAGTACCAGGATCCGCCACATAACTCATGCACTCAAGTCACTCCACAACAAGTACAAATATGACTCTGTCATTGTCCATGTTGGAGTGAATGACTCGAGACATACTTCCCTGAACTACATGAAAAGAGACATGGAAGAGCTCTTGGATCATGTGTCCCAGGCAGGTATGACCCTAGCCCTGAGTAGCATCCTGTCTTCGCCCAGAATGATACCACAATATAAGGACAAAATGATTGACTTCAACAATTGGCTAAGCTTCTGGTGTCATTCAAAGGGGATCCAGTATCTGTCTGCCTGGGACGACATGATCGACAGACCACGATGCTTTCCAGAGATGGTCTGCACCTGTTGCCCCTGGGTTTCAGGTTACTGGTTAAGGCTCTTGCCACCCCTATAGTGCCTTTTTAGGCAAAGTTCAAAGGACAAAACCACCACCGTAACAGGTACAAGCATGCAAAATCTGAAGGTAATGCTACTCAATGCTAGAAGTCTAAACCTCAAAATGCACTCTCTCGAGGCACTCCTAAAAATGGAAAACATCAATATCTGTGCAGTAACTGAGACTTGGTTCAAGGCTACAGAAAGCACTCCTGCAATACCAGGCTACAACTCTTATCACACTTTTTGGCTACCAAACCAGGATCGAAACACTAAAGTTGAAGGAGTGTCCATATTCACCAAGGATATTCACACCACCAGGTTAGTTGCCCAACACAATGCATCTGAAATTCCCCAGGTGCAACTTACACTAAGTAAGACTGCAATCCAAATTGTAGCTTGCTACAGATCCCCCACCATGCCCCAAGATTCTCACTACACCTTTCTAAACGTACTGGAAAATATTAATATACAACCAAACACCCTAATACTGGGTGATTTCAACTACCCTGCCATTAACTGGGAAAACAACTCATGCACCAACACCTTTGCCCAACGGTTCTTGGAATTCATAAATTCCATTGCCCTGGATCAACTAATCCATAGTCCCACCAGGGGCTCCAATATCCTAGACCTGGTCATTACCAACATGGGAAATCGATGCTCCACACCTATGGTCACCCCCTCAATGGTCAGGTCAGACCATAAGCTAATCACCCTTAACATCCACATCCCACCCACACCCTCCAGTAAGGAAATCTCCAAGGCCAACTTCATGCTACTCAAGTCAGAAGTTACAAACTTCATGGCACCCATGCAGACGGGAACTGAAAGTTCGACTGCTGAGTCCTACACTAAGGCACTGTACGAGCACATCCACTCATGCATGAATCATGCTATCCCAAATAGAACCAAGATGCTCTCCTCCAAAAAAAGGAAGCCAATCTGGTGGTCCCCTGTCATAAACAAACTTTACAATAAAAGGAAAAAACTGTTGCAGAAAAGAAGAAAATCCCAGGATGCAAAAAACTCCCTTACCAGCCTCAGTAAGAAACTGAGATCCCTCATAAAATCCTCCAAAGCTAGTTACGAAAATAAAATTGCAAAGATTCCAAAGACAACCACAAGGCATTCTATAGCTATGTCAAGAATCTAAATGGCAATTCTCAGATCTGCTCTGAGCTACAACAGAATGGCATTAAATATACTGATCCCAAGGATATTGCCAATATCCTGGCAGATTGATTCAGTGCCAACTTCACCCCCCTCTCACCCGCTAAATGGCCCATCTCAATACTGGAAGATTGCCAAATTCTGGTAATAATGGCCACACAGGTAAAAAACGCACTCTCCAAAGCTAAGAATACAGCATCCATGGGACCAGATGACATCCCGGGCTGTGTACTACATGAACTACAAAATGAACTTCAAAAGGAACTGGCACCTCACCTAAGTGTCATGTTTAATCATACCCTCACTTCGGGCTTTGTGCCCACTGAGTGGCGCACAGCTACACTTATCCCTCTCCACATGGAGGGATCCATCTTGGATCCCGGAAACTACCGCCCCATCAGTCTGATGAGCCTGATCTGCAAGGCCATGGAACGTATTATCATGGAGCTTATAAACAAAGACATTGGCAACCTTAAAACACTGGACCCCACCCAGTTTGGGTTCGTGAAGGGCCGATCTTGTCTCCTGAACCTTATTGACTTCTTTGAATCAGTCTCCAGAGCTGTGGATGAGGGTAAGGCAGTCCATACAGCCTATCTGGACCTTGCCAAGGCCTTTGACACCATCTTTCACTCTGGAATCATAGATAAACTTACTAAGCTGGGCATTAATCACTAAGTCACTCGATGGGTTGCCACCTGACTTACTGACAGAACCCACACTGTAAAAGTAGCCGACTCCAAATCCATCTCCAGACAAGTGACAAGTGGAGTACCTCAGGGTTCAGTCCTGGGACTTCTCTTGTTTGGCATCTACTTCTCTGAAGTACAGGACAACACTAAGGGACTCTGGCTAACAAAGTTCGCAGATGACTGCAAACTGGGAGCCATTATTGAATCCCCAATGATGTGGATACTCTACAAAAGGGCCTTACAGAAACAGAGGATTGGTGCCAGAGCCATGGGCTCAAGCTCAATGCCAAGAAATGTATAGTTATCCCTTCGGAGAAAACATGTACCCATGAATTATCACATAGGTGGCAGTACACTAAACACCGAAAGTGTGATAAGAGACTTAGGGACACAGGTGGACAGTGGTCTCACCTTCAATAACCACATTGCCACAAAGTCAGGAAATCCTTCTATGTGGCACACCTCATCACTAAGGGCTTTTCATCCAGAAAAAAGGAGGTCATTGTCCCACTGTACTCATCCCTCATTAGACCAATTATAGAATACAACGCCCTATTTGGTATGTACCTCTCATGACATCTACAACAACTGGAAAGGCAGCAGAAATACCTCACTAAAAGAATCACAGGCCTAAAGCAGATGCCCTATGCTGACCGCCTTAAAAAACTCCAGCTATACTCGGTCGCATATCGTCTACTCTGAGGCAATCTCTGCTTAACATACAAGGCCATGTCAAATCCAGAGCTGTTGGACATGCTACACTTAAAGAAATCCCAATCCCTCAGAGCCACATGCTCCAGGGAACTAAATCTTGTCATCCCAATAAACAAAACATGCTGGAGGGATAGGTTCCTGACCCAGAGACTCCCCAGACTCTGGAATAGACTGCCCGTACATGTCAGGCAGATCGCCTCTTTGGCCCTCTTCAAAAGGAACCTTGATGATTGGATGGGAGAAAGGAAATTCACCCCGGGGATCATGTCAGTCACCCTGCTAGACAGGGGTCCAGGGAAGTAAATAGTGTGGGAAGAAATAGTCAGGGAATTGTTATGGCTAGGCTTGTATAGGCCCTAGGGTTGATAGCCTAGTACCAACCTATGAACCTATGAACAACTAACAGTATAAACTGTAAAACCAAAAAATATATACTCAGCTCTCTATATTTGCAGACAGTCTGGAAGGCAGTCTCTCAGAGCACAGCAATTCACTTCCACTATTCACTGAATACTTAAAGGGCAAACAAATACTTACCACACAACCCAACAGAACTAAATCTAGCTAAATCAAACCCACCCATGTGGGGGAGTCGTGCCCCCCCACACCCCCCTATCTAAGTATACCAAATCCAGCATCGCACTACAGTGGAGAAAAGGGCAAAATTGTGTAGTTGGCCAACTACATCTTTGACCTGTAAGTATTCATTGAATCACTGAAGCGAATTTCGCTGAATACGTACCAGTGATGTGGTGTTCGCTGTACAGGTTTTTCGGCGACATAATATAGACTCAATTCAGCTTGCTTACATTAAAATGAACAAAAATAAACCTTATTTCCAGACCTTATGTTAAAGAAAGTACTATACATAACAAGCCATTTCCTGTGACTTCAATAGCCTAGAAAACATTAATGCATTTCCTTGAAAAGCATATTCTCTACTGTGAATTGTTCTTTTATGATTATGTATTGCATGTTGCACCAAGTTTTCCCTATGCATAATGATAATGTTACAATTTGATGGAAAGCAGGCCTCATTATATGAATTTTGTACTACAGTATTTTAAGTCTCGTGGAATACCTTGGATTAAGTAATGATTTTTCTGCTTTTGCATACAGATGCTGCATCATATTATGATAGTTTTGTATTCTAATTAAAGACAATGATCAAAAAGTATTTTGACTTATTCCATATGTGTGTGTGTTTGTTTGTTGGTGTCTGTGAGTGTTTTGTTATTGATTTCCATTTAACGACAGTTACCAACACATATTCATTGTCTGCAGTTTTAGGAATTTATGATTTTATTTAGAAGGATCCTGATTTATTTTCCTGATTTCATCTCATGATCTCATACATTACAATGTCCTTGCAGATTATTTCAATTACAGCATCAGTCATATTTTTTTTAATTGCATGTAATGTAAAACCTAAAGCTCTGGTTCTAATTCAGGGACAGCCCTATTGCTGTGCTTTAGAAAGATGTGTTAGCCACAAACTGGGATGTCTTCACAACTATGTTAAATGCTAATGAGGCATTTCAGGGGAGAAGTGTATGTTAATTAGCCATGTGATGTCCATTTACTGAATCACTTGTGTGTGTAAAATAACATGGCTGCTCATGTGTTCACCCGTCATGGTAGTAGTAAGTGCTAAGAGATTAGTGGACAGATGGTGTTAAGAGTATGAGTGTGTGTCTGTGTGTGTGTGTATATATGCATGTCGGGGATTTGGGGGCTGCAGTACCTCCAAACTCCCATAGATAGACAAACAAATCCTGCAACATTGTGGGGGAAGCACAAGACATTAGGGGTAACTCTGCATAACATGTCCTAAAGACATGAATCAGGATTCAACCCCTGTATACACACATGTCAAACAGTGCTATTAGTCCTCTGCACTACTACTAGACACCAGGAAATGCCTCAAAATATTACTTAATGGTTTATTTAACAAAAAACTATATGTGCAAAGTAAAAGGGCAGGTAAATGTTTCACACCTCACACCCTTGTTATAGGCTGCATTAACCAATTATGATAACCGAGCAGTTAGTATAGAGATGGTTAACCTGGATAAGATCACTTTAAAGAGAGATTAACACTGAGTAGGTTTTCTACATTTCAAGTGGTTATCTATTATAAGAAATACAAAACTGTAATTCCTAACTTTACCCCCCTCTCACCCCCTAGAGGGCCCATCTCTAAACCGGAAGAATGCAAAGTTCCTATAATCACAGCTGCACATGTAAAAAACACACTCTCCAAAGCCAAGAACACAGCATCCATGGGACCTGACAATATCCCAGGCTGCATTCTACACAAACTACAGAATGAATGGCGCACCACGACGGTTATCCCACTACACAAAGGGGGAGCCATGATGGACCCCGGGAACTACCGCCCCATTAGCCTGATGAGCCTGGTCTGCAAGGCCATGGAACGTATCATCGTGGAACTCATAAACAAAGACATTGGTAATCTTCAAACTCTGGACCCTACCCAGTTTGGATTTGTAAAAGGCAGATCATGTCTCCTAAACCTGATTGACTTCTTTGAAGCAGTCACCAAAGCCATAGATGAGGGTAAAATGGTTCACACAGCTTATCTGGATCTCGTCAAGGCTTTTGACACCATCCCCCACTCTGGAATTATAGATAAGCTCACTGAACTAAGTATAAATCCCTATGTCACAAGATGGGTTGCCAACTGGCTCATGGGCAGAACCCACACTGTGAAAGTAGCGGATTTCAAATCCGACCTCAGACCAGTGACAAGTGGAGTACCACAGGGTTCAGTCCTGGGTCCTCTCCTGTTTGGTATCTACTTCTCTGAAGTGCAGGCTAACACAGAAGGTCTTTGGCTAACAAAGTTTGCAGATGACTGCAAACTAGGAGCCATAATTGAATAATGATGTGGACAAACTACAAAAGGACCTCACTGAGAGATACCTGGTGTCAAAGCCATGGCCTGAAGCTCAATGCCAAAAAGTGTATTGTCATCCCCTTTGGTAAAATATTTGTACCCATGAACTACCACATAGTTGGTAGTCTACTTAATGTCGAAAATGTGATAAGAGACCTTGGGACACAGGTGGACAGTAGTCTCTCCTTTGATAATCTCATAGCCACAGTGGTCAGGAAATCCTTCTACATGGCTCATCTCATCACAAAAGGATTCTCATCCAGAAAAAAAGAGGTCATTGTTCCCCTCTACTCATCACTCACTAGACCCATTATAGAGTACAATGCCCCTTTTGGTATGTACCTCACAAGACATCTACAACAACTGGAAAGACCACAGAAATACCTCACAAAGAGGATTACTGGCCTCAAACAGATGTCCTATGCAGACCATCTCAAAAAACTACAGCTTTACTCCATCACATAACTCCTACTCAGGGGTGATCTCTGCCTAACATACAAAGCTATGTCAAACCCAGAGCTGTTGGACATGCTCCACTTAAAGAAATCCCAATCCCTCCGAGCTACACGCTCTGGGAACCTAAACCTTGTCACCACAATAAACAGAACATGCTGGAGGGATAGATTCCTGTCCCACTGACTTCCCATACTCTGGAACAGACTACCTATCTATGTCAAACAGAGCTCCTCATTAGCACTCTTCAAGAAAAATCTTGATGATGATTGTATGGGAAATGGGAAATTCACCCCAGGGATCACTTCTGTGGCTCTGCTCAATAAATAAAGCCAGGGTACATTTTTTGGCTAGGCTTATATAGGCCCTAGGGCCAATAGCCTAGTACCTACCTACCTATGAACCTACCTATGAACCTGTTTGTTGAGTGCAACAGTCTGTGAGTTACAAAGTTAACAGCAGGGGTGTGCCCACATGAGGGAAGGTTTCCATATAAACCTGGGAGGGACACTAGACAACACCAGGAATAATATTATTTAAACTATTAGTGGGACTCAGTTAAACATTTCATATAGAGAAAGCTCTATCATCACTGTCATGGTAATGGGGAATGAAACTCTAATGTCTGCCAGTATTTACTGACAGTATAGACCTGAGATTTATGAGACCATAGACCAAGCATAAGAGGAGACAATTGACAATCTAATAACTCAGGGACAGATAAGTGGTATGTGGTATGTGAGTTTGTGCATCAATGTGTGTATGTGTTTGGGAGAGTGAATGGGGGGAGGGGGTGCCTGTGCCAACACAATGCATGGGCATCTAGTCTTAGCTGTAGCTGTAAAATTTTGATTATCACTAGCTGCAGTTAACAGCAATTCAGTCACATGCAGATCAGTTGATAATGAAGTCTTTCTTCATTACCACTAGCATGTCTCTCTGACTCCCAAACCATTTCATCATGGAAACAGCCCCTTTTTACCTCAGCTCTCACCTTGAGTGCTGGAGCGGTTTCTGAATCTTCAGGTAAATTATAAGGTACTGAGTCATTAACATGTCGAAACTGTTTTGAATATATTACTGAACAGCTTTGTTGAATGAATATTATTTTATTATTAAGATCCTTTAATACCCTTAAATGCAAAGTATTAAATTTTTATGAATTATAAAATCATCATCATCATCACCATTTTTTCCCATTATCTACATGGGGTTGGGGTGTTATGTCAACTGCTGCCATCTCTCTCTATTCAATGCCACTCTCCTACCTTCTTTAACACTAATGCCTAACTGCTGTATGTCTTCTGTCACACAATCCATCTATCTCTTTGCTGAACACCCTCATTTCCTCTTGCCATCATCCTGTGTGTCCCAAATCTTCTTTACTAGACTGTCTTCTGCTTTTCTGCACATGTGCTTGAACCACTGTACTCTATTCTATTTGACCTTGTCTGCAATTGGAGCTACTTTGGCTTCTCCTCTGATGTCCACATTTCTTTGTCTGTGCCACAGTATGGATCCTACCACACATCCCAGGCACTTCATCTCCATGATCTCTAGCCTCCTCAACTGTCTCCCTTTACTGCCAAGGTTTCTGTGCTATACAGTAGTACTTATTGCACCACTGTTTTGTACACATTACTTTTCAGCTTCTTCGGTATTCTTCTGTTACACACTACATCTCACAATCAGTGGCATTTGGCAGCAGTCCCTCTGATTCTAGCTTTGATCTCTCATTCAGACTTCCCTTCTCCTCATCCACCCCTCCCAGATACTTGAAGTTGTTAACCTGTCCCACTGTTTTCCATTCTATCTCAGTTTTCAGCTTCTTATGATTTCCCCATCTGCTGCCATTAGAACTGTCTTATCTGAACTCAGTTTCATCCCATGAGCCTTCAGGTTTGTATTTAATTCCTCTATCCTTTGCTGAAGTTCTTGCTCAGAGTTTACCTGTAATGCCACATCATCTGCATACAGCAACTTTGTTGACCTGTCCCCTCTGACCTGTTTGCTAATGTAGTCCATCACCAGTATGAACAGCAGTGGGCTCAGAGCTGAATCCTGATGCACACCCACTCTCAATGGGAACCCTCTATGAGGTCAAGCACTGTTCATACATGAGTCATTGGGTCTTTAAACATAACCTGCACCAATTCAGCTGTTTGAATTATCTTAAGACTGCCTGGATCAATTTTCTTGGGACCTTGTCATATGCTTTCTCCAAGTCAACAACATAACACAATAACTTGCTCATCTCCTGTCTATTCCTTGATCTTTCAATGGCCTTTGATACTGTCTCTCACTCTAAACTCCTTACTAAACTTTCTGATCTACATCTCTCTTCCTCCTCCATCAACTGGTTCTCTAGCTATCTCTCCAGTAGGCAGCAATCTATCTGATGGCAAACAGTCCTCTAGCCATTCCTCCCTGTAAATACTGGAGCTCCCCAAGGATCGATTCTAGGCCCCCTTCTGTTCAACATAGTCACTAACAAACTTCACTCTCCTACTAACCTCTCTAAACATCTACAATATGCTGATGACTCCACCCTTATCATCTCTGCCCACAACATCCCTGAACTCCTAGCTCTCACTCAACAAACCTTCACCTCTGTTGAAACCTGGCTACCTGATAACCAATTAATACTAAATCCAAATAAAACTAAACTCCTTCTCTTCTTCCCTAAAACACTTGCCCAGCACAAACCCTCTTTCTCTATCACCTCTCTTAATAACACTGTCATCAAACCCGAACCCCATACCAAGCTACTTGGAGTAATTATTGATGAACTAAAATTAAATACTCATATCCAACAATGTATAAAAAAGACCCACCAGAAACTCGGACTTCTCTATCACAACAAGAAATTTCTGTCACCTTCTTCTAAACCTTCTCTCGCTCACTGCCTTCTTCTACCTTCTCTTCTTTATGCTGCCCCTGTCCTTACTAATGTTCAAACTTCACTTATCACTAAACTAGAGCAGACTTATCACAAAATACCTAGATTTGCCTCTAATTTCACCTATAAATCCCACCACTGTCTTATCCTTAAATCACTCCAGTGGCTAGAATTCTCTGAACAACTGCTTCTACCCCAACTTCACATTATATATTATATCCTAAATGACCAGTCTTCCTGCCCTTTTATCTCCAGCCTAGTCTCCTACTACAACCCCCATTGTCAGCTTTGTACTTCCATCAAACACCTCCTTGATACATATAAACCCAATAAAAATATCAGAAACTCCATCTACAAATACTCTGTGGCACATGCTTGGAACTCACTCCCTCAAAACATAAGAAGCATTCATCACAAACACCTGTTCAAAAAAGAACTTAAAATTTTTCTTCAGAGTACATGGTCCTGCCCTTGTTTGACCCCCACTTGATCTAGCCTTTTCTCTTATCAACTTTAACTCCTTTTCACTATTCTATTCTTTACCTCCTTATACTTGCCTCATATACCTTTATACCTCCCTCTCCCCTCACTTCCATAGCATATATATTCATATTTATCTTTATTTAAAAAAACAAAGAAAAAATGTTTATGATTGAATGGTTTATCTATTTGTATGTACTCCATGTGTGATATTCTCTAGACCTGTCAATTGTTATTTAACTTACTCTATATACAGATATTCTCTAACTGTTGATTTTCTTGTTATGTTTCATGGTGGTTTTAATTTTTTACTCTTATTTTATTTTTGATTTGATTTTTATTGTAAAAATATGTAATAATTCTGGAGTTTTTCTCCTCGGGTCTCCACTGAAAATGGGCCCATGGCTCAGTTGGACTAACGCAGCTAACAAATGTCAATAAATAAAATAAATAAATAAAATAAAATAAGTCTAGGAATGTCGAATCAGACTCGTTCCTCATCTCTAGCTTCTTCTTAACCATCTGCCTCACTGATAACATTGGGTCAGATGTGCTGCGTCCTGATCTGAATACAAACTGCTCATCTCTCATCTTACTTTCTACTAGGATTGAAGAGCATTAATGTAAGAAAAAAGAAGAGAAAGACAGATGTTGACTACATGGCTCAAGCTGTGGATTTATAATACCAGCTGGATGAGAATTTAATACACAATGAAAACATTGGCAATAATAAGACTAATAGTGATGAAGCTCTATCCTTCATAACAATTGATAGAGCAGATATTATTGTATTAGAAGCTGAAAATTCTTGAGAGCTGGCTAGCAAAGATATTCTTGCAATTGGAGATTCAGTTATTAGAGGAACTGACACTTGTATTTGCAGAGATGATAATGAACATCAAACAGTGTTATGCTTGCCAGGAACAAAAATATAATATGTAAGACAAGCCTTGGAATGCCTTAATGTAAGGAATTATGGATCTGTTTTTATGCATGCTGGTACAAATGATGTCACCCACAAGGATTCTTTAACTATTAGTAGGGAACTGACAGCCCTCTTAGATAGTATAGCTTGTACTGGTGTTAGGACATATTTTTCACAAATCACCTGTAGAAAGGATAGTCAGGTCACTGTGAGTGAAAAGATTTGGGGGGTAAATACCTCCATGGAAAAAATGTCCTGTTTTAAAAAATGGAAATGTGTACAGCATCCAAGCACAGTGTTGGGCACTCATGTGTCAGACGGGATGGTGTGCATTTGTTAAGATCAGGGAAGAGAATTTTTGCAGCAGATATTTTGCAGTATTTGGAAAACACTAGGCAGGACTTTTGCCAGGTCAAAAATTTAACAGTTCACAAATAAAATCTGATACATCTCTGATGGTTGTTAATGCTAGGAGCATTAATAAAAAGCATTTTTACTGGAACATTTGCTATGTTCCCACAAGATTGATGTTATTGTTTGTGAAACATGGTTAAAGAACAATGACTGGAAACCAGTTCTGGCAGGGTATAAATGTTTTTACTGTAATAGACATTCTAAAAGAAAATCAGGTGGAAGTGTTATGATAGGGATTAAAGATAGCTGTGAGACTTGTGATTATTACCTGTTCAATGATAATACCAATACTATAGACTGTGTTACTTTGACAATAAAAACAGCCCTGGAAATATAACAATTGTTGGAGTGTATAGACAGCCAAAATCAAGTGCAGATGACCTACAGGAATTCAAACATTTCTTGCATGAAACACAGAGGGAAGAATAATACTAGCTGGGGACTTAAATTTACCAGAAATAGACTGGAATAATATTACTTCAACAATGTTAGTAAAGAAATTATTCACAGAGTATATTCAGAAACAACAATTGCTTCAGATTGTAAAAAAACCTACCAGGGAACGGAACATACTAGACATTGTTTATCTTCCCCAAAAAGTACTGTAACTTCAAGTCAAGTTTTACTACCATTGATGTGCACTGATCATGGGTTTATAAAAGTTAATTTCTTGCTAGATAATTCTGCCAAACTGAAATCTAAACCAATGCACAGGAGGTTATTTACAGATTATACGGAAGCAAAACAGTCACTATGTAAAACTAAATGGAGTGAGGTATTCAGTGGAAAATCGGCAGATGGAATGTGAAAAGTTTTGAAAGAGAAATAGTTTGAGTGCAAAAAGTCAAACAAATGTTTAACATCAGGATCTAGGCATACCACATTAGGGGGTTATATTTCCATAAGAACCAGATATCTGATTAAGGAGAGAGACAAAAATACAAACTCACAAAACAGATAGGCTTCACAGATCCCAACAGACCACAACAGTCCGAGATGCATAGGATATTCTTAACGCAGAATTTATTATTAAAAAATGTATAAAAACAGCATTTTCGCCACCAAAAATGCTGTAGCTTCTTCAGAGATCAGATAAAAAATGCCTTGAATGTTGGCGCCACTTATACAACCTAGATGTAATTAATTAGTGTTTAGTACACGTCATTTCCTTTCTTTCTAAACTGCCAGATTAATTTACATTGCATACTGATAAAATCTTATAGTTTAATCATAAAAACTTAAAATCATGCAAAACATTATGCCTGATTTTTTAAAAGTAAAGTGTATAAAAACGAAGTGTGTAAACTCCGATACATAAATAATTCATCCTGCAACAATTATGATCCTGAAACAGTACTTGTATATAAACAGTGTAAATATACTGTTTTTATACACTTTACTTTTAAAAAATCAGGCATAATGTTTTGCATGATTTTAAGTTTTTATGATTAAACTATAAGATTTTATCAGTATGCAATGTAAATTAATCTGGCAGTTTAGAAAGAAAGGAAATGACGTGTACTAAACACTAATTAATTACATCTAGGTTGTATAAGTGGCGCCAACATTCAAGGCATTTTTTATCTGATCTCTGAAGAAGCTATAGCATTTTTGGTGGCGAAAACGCTGTTTTTATACATTTTTTAATAATAAATTCTGCATTAAGAATATCCTATACATCTCGGACTGTTGTGGTCTGTTGGGATCTGTGAAGCCTATCTGTTTTGTGAGAGACAAAAATATAAGAAATGGAAGAAAGGTCGAACTGCAACTTTGAAAACTGAAATAAAAAAGCTGGACAAACAGATTAAGCATAGTGTGAGACAAGATCAAGAAAAATGTGAAGAAAATTTATATAAAGATATTGAGCATAATAGGAAACCTTTTTATAGATACATAAGATGTGGAAGGAGTAAAGACACACAAATTGATAAACTGTGTGCAGATTCTAAGAGTTATTCTCAGACACAACAGATTATAGATATATTTACAAAATCTTATGCAAAACAGATTGGCTCCACAAAAGGGGTGATAAGTTGTCCGAGTGACATCCAGGTAACTCCAGATACTGGAATCAAATTAGATTATATTGAAAAAGAACTTTGCAAACTGGATCTAAACAAAAGGAGGAGACGGAATTAGTAACAATTAGTAACAATGAACACTTCAGCAAGAACTTACAGTACTGTGATATCTATTTTTCACTAGGTCATAAATATGGGATAATTCTTCAAGATTGGAGACACCCGCTTATTAAGCCTGTTTTTAATGGAAAGGGGAGTATGACTAACCCAGAATCATATAGATCCTTAAGTCTGCTTTCATGTTGTAGAAAAATAATGGAAAAGGTAATATTGGATAAGTTATTGTCAGAAATGGATAGATTGGGACTTGAAACCTTATATCAGCATGCATATGTTGAAAACAGATCTATTACCACCTGTAACATGATGTTTTATAACAATATAATAACAAGTATGAATGAAAAATTGTGTTGTGATGTAATGTATATAGATTTAACTTCAGCATTTGACAGGGTCATACAAAAAACACTGATCAATAAATTAGTCTAACTAGGTGTTGATGTACTCTTGATAAGATGTATAGATGCATGGTTTACAAATAGGACATGGCAAGTATCATACAGCAACTGGAAAGGTGAAATACTTGGTTACAGTTAAGGTGTTCCACAGGTCTCTGTCCTAGGCTCTTACTTGTTTAGAATGTATCTTTTAGACCTAACTTTTTCCGTTGAGATGTCCTACATTCTATATACAGGTGACCTGAAATTAGGTAAACTGATTACATGTGTTATAGATAAGGCATGAGTGCAAAATAACTTGACTAAATTGATCATTTGGGCCAGAAGGAAAAATATGCTGATAAATACATCATAAGCTAAGCATATGAGATTTGGGAGATATAATTTGAAAGGTGAATATTTAATACAGCACATAGTGATTGAAACTATAGACTCATTTAAGGACCTGGGTACATGGATAGATTCAGCTATGAGTTTTTCTAATCATGTCAACCAATTGGTTAATGATAGTTATAGAACTATAGGTTGTATAAAAAGATTTATAGTTTTGGAAATCAAAAATAATGAAGTCATCGTTTGTTAGTTACATTAGACCCAAACTTGACTATGGAATAAAAATATTGAAACCGTATAAGAAAACAAGCATGAGTAAACTGGAAAGAGTACAGCAAAATATACCAAGGGCATCCATGGATGGGAACATTTAGTTTATTATGAAAGACTAAAATATCTGAACTTGTACAGTGTCTCTTACAGATATCTGAGAGGAGATCTTATTCAGTTATATAGGGCATTTAGTGACAACTACCTCTGGGAATGTTTGGGGTTATCAAAAAGTACTAGAGAATCATCAGACAACCCATGTAGAAGATTCTATAGGAATGATAAGTATACTGATTGGTTTTCTGACAGAGTAGCTGATGCATGGAACAGACTACCAAATTACATTAAAGCAAGTACTCGACACTTATTATGGTAACAAGTGCTTTGGTATATTGGCAAGCTACAAGGTTATTAAGCCCATGCTTGAAATATTTGTATGTATGTATGTAGGTACTACTTGTATTCGTATGAATTATACAGCACAGCATTTATTCCCTATATGAATTATACAGCATAGCATTTATTCCCTAGCCAGCAATAAAACTAATGTAATGAAGCCATTTAGAAAAGAAGACTGTTTGACATTATTGAAAATGTCATTCTATATCTGTCATTATACTAGTAAACAGAATTATATGTGTCTATTATTCAGATAGCACACTTGCAAGCATTGTGATGCATAATAATTGAAACTTAAAAATGTATTGATTAAACAATGTGAAGATTTTTATTCATAGCTAAGGAATCTGGTAATGTTCATGCACACCACATGGGTTTTATTGGTGTGTTTGTTTTTCACACAAATGCTGAGCATAAAATAGGTCTGTCAGAATTAGTGTTCTATCCCAGTTAACATGTTTAAATAAAATAATAAATAAACAGTCTAGAAATGGCAATATTTGTATGCTTTGTACAGCAACTTGCAAGGATTCCTTCAATAGAAAAAAAATAGTACATTTTTTCTTCACATAAAATATTCTCATGATAAGAAAAAAATAGCAATGTTTAAGACACAAGTATGAAATACAAGTAAGACTAAACTACAGATTATATACAATGTGCATGACATTTTGTGTTGCAACACTGATTTTGTTCTGTCACACTTTCTGTAACTTTTGTGTCAATAATGTACAACAAAAAAAATATTAATATCTTTAGCCATGATATTTCCACATTTTGTAATCTACTATACACACATTCAGTGGTGAATTAAGTGCACCTTGAGCCCAGGGTGGTCTTCCCACCATGGCTACCCCACACATGCTTTTTTGATCATGTACAAATGCTCAGGTTTTTTTAATTCACTTTCCTTATTTAAGACCATTTTAACTGCTGTCATTATAATCCACCAATGACTGTCTCCATGAATTACAACAATTTGACTGTGTACACCTTGAATGTCTGATTGTAATTAAAATGTCCACAATAAAGTATTTCAGCTTATTTTATACAAGCATACACTAGTCTTTTAGCTAGAGTCAGCAAGACTCAGCCATTCATATCCCAAACAGCCTCCATACCAAGCAACTATAGCTCTGTTGCTGACTGTGCACACCTCAGATGTCTGACAGTGGTAAAAATAAATAAATAATCATTGAAACAATAATGTACTTTAAGTCTGAGCTAAGCAAACACACAGCCACTGAAGTATTTCAACTTAGTTCACACAAATCCACATTAGAACTGCAAAGTGAGATTGTTTAAACTGAGCAAAGAACAGGGCACATTACTGTCATCTTCAGGCAGCCACACAACCTGCCCAGAAATTGTAGACACCTTCTCTGTTTATGATAAAAAATAATGCCTAACAAACTCTTAGAACAAGACTCAGGGACCAAGCCATAAAATAATAAGGGACACCATTGCAGGATTTTGGAGAAAGTTGCTAGAATAACAGTTGTTGCATTAGCTTGCATTTTTTGAAGGATGTGAATTATGAAACTCAAATGTCTGTCACTGACTACAGTCCTCAATGAATTTCCAGAAACTACAGATCATCTGACAAATTGAAATATTCACAAAACTAGGTAAATTCTGTGACATTCAAGATAGTTGAAAGCTATGTAATTTCAGCTTTGTTTCCCATAAATAATAGGCACATGTATTTCAACTTATTTCACCCAAATCCACAGTATTCCTGCAAAGCCAAATGACTATTTGAGCAAATGACAAGAAAGTAAGTTACTTTCATCTGTGAACAGTCCCAACCCCAACTCAGCACATTTATAGCCACTTTCCCATGTAAACATCACCTGACTATGACAAAATAATATTGCTGAACCTCTTAATGCAAGAATCAGAGACAAGCTCAAAAACTAATGAGAGACAATTTTATTAGAAAAACAGTTTTACATTGGTATGTATTTTCTGAAGGATATGGAGTCTGAAATGTCAAATGTATGTCAATATTTAGTGACTGCAATCCTCAATAACTAACCATAAAATCACAAATTTTATGTGGCATAGAACAAAAATATAAGGCAAACCTGGGAATCTTTTGGGAAATCAGGAACAGTTTCAAATTTGTTTCAGATAAACAGTCACCGAAAATAAATATTCCAGTACATTTCATATAGATGCATACCAGTCCTATAAAGCCAGGCATTAAAGAAGAACAACACAATCAGATTAAAAAAATGTTTATTTCATCATGTCTTGATATTTCCTACATTTTAATACTATTTTTGGACTCTGCATACTTTTTTATATTTCTAAATGTAACTCCAGAGTCTGCCCACATGGGGTCTGGCATCTTGATTCTTTAGTCTATCTCTAGGTATTCCACATTGCAGTGTTTGGCTTTAAAATATTACATCATAGCTTCTAAGCTCCTGTTAATGCATTGACTTTACATGTGTTTTCATGTATACTCTTCTTTCTTTTAGTCATTCAGGTTTAATTACTATTTCTTACTTTTCAATGACTATTTTCTCACAGAACAGTATTCTCAATGCCTGTTACTACTTTTTCTTTCTAAAGTGGCCAATTTTTATTCTTTTGTTAGTTATGTCTGTGTTGTAGTCCTTAAACTCATCTCACCTCCCCTAAACACGTCTCCTTCATATCTGTCAAAGTGGCAAATTTGAGCTGTTTACTGCTCTAACTGATAGATGACAGTAGGAGACAAAGTCCATGTGCTGAGAATACTGTTGTGTGTGATTATCCTTGTTTGTCTTTTAAGTAGTCATTTAAAAACAAGAAATTGCAGTTCAACCTGACATATTAAAAGAAAGCAGGGTATATGTGAAAATAGATATAATGTCAATGCATTGACAGGAACTTAGGGGCGGTGATATAACATTTTAAAGCCAAACACAGCATTGTGGGATACCTGGAGGCAGACAAAAAAAAAAAAAAAGATGCTGGACCCCCATGTGGGCCGACTCTGGAATTACATTTAAAAATATAAAAAAAGCCCAAAAGTAGTGTTAAACTGTAGGAAACATCAAGACTTGATGAACTAAACATGTTTTTTTTTCAGTCTGTGGGCATGGTTCTCCTTTAAAATGAGTAGCCAGTAAGAGGGTAAGTTGCTTTTATCCACAATCAGCATAACCCCATTAAGTGACTGCAGTTCTCAGTGATTTACTACAAAAAAATCGCAAACTTTATTAGGCACAGACCAAAAATGTAAGGCAAAGTCATTTTGTGAAATCATGGAATGTTTCAACTTTGTTTCGCAAAAAATAGTCACTAGAAAAATAAACATTATAATGTACTTTATTCAAATAAACACTACTAAAACCACAAAGTCAATATCGTATGGTAACCATGCATAAAGATGATTGCAAGGCAAAGGGAAATTGCTAAACAAAGAATGTGGTTTATTTAGCTTTATGCTGCTCTTTCCCTGCATTTTATGTGGGCAAAACTAAAAGGTGTCTAAGGAAAAGAATATTGAACAATTCTATAATATTTCTAGGCACAATGAAAATAATGCTCTATACAGACACTCTTTGGGGTGTCCAAGTTATAAAAGCTTTCAGTTTGCCATTTTGGAACAAGTTACTGTGCACCCAAGAGGGGATAAATAAAAAAAAAAACATTTTACATTTAAGAGAGGCTATGTGGCAGATAAAACCAAATGCACAGAATTTCCCTGGTTTAAATGATAAAATCTCCCTGCAGCCCTTTTTGAACAAGAGAGCATTAATGGTGTTTAACTGTCCTTATTCACATTTATTCTTCTTATTTTTATTTATAGCTATTTTTATCAAAGTTTTTATATTCTGGTAGTAGTGATATGTCAATATGGTGATTCACTACAAATACATGGGTAATTTAGTGAATTATTTAATTCTGATGAAGTCCTGCTTTGAGAGGATAAAAGGGCTCAGTCTTAAATGTGGATTATAATAAAATAAGTTTTGAATGTTAACTTGCAGTCATCTTTATCCATGACTACCATATGATATTGATTTTGTGGTTTTAGTTGTCTTTTTCAATATCGGAAATCAGTTTTTTCTTTAAATGAACACTATTTCTTTAACACCAGATGTTTGAAATGATCAAACAAAAAAAGGATAAATTGCTTTCATCCACAGTCACCTGCCCCCCCCCCCCCACACACACACAATTTAGGGGCTGTAACCCTTAATGATTTGCCAGAAAACCAAAGATATAACAAGATACAGACCAAAACATGAAACATGCTCATTTGTGTGCTGATAATGTCAATTTTCTGCTAAATGAGCTTACATGGTTGTCTGCTGGAACATAAAAAATTTACATAATGCTATATGGATTTGCTATTCTTATGTTCTTTTACTCAATGAGTCTCCAGAAATCTACTTTGAATATTTGTGGATTTTCGTTGCCATCTCAATGAGTCATGATATACTAAGGAGGTGAAAGCCACAATTGCTATTGGTAATTTATTTACTTAAAACTCAGAAAAACTTGAATACTAACTAAAACAAACCACACAGTGGAGCCAGAATAAATTTAGCGCTTTTGTCCCGTTTATTACAGAACTTCTTCAGAATTACAAAATCCAACATTTACATCATTTCCTTTTATACCATCATTGTTTAAACATCATTCCCTGCTAGTATTAATCCTTAAAAGGACATATCACTTTAAAATTCACTCAGACAAACAATACTGTCACATCTTTAACTCAATAGCTACTATTGAAAACCTACATGTATAGTATAAACTTTGTAATAATATACATAATATAACTACATTTACAATACATACAGGAACAATGTTTTATGTAACAAAGAAAAATTAAATAAAAAATTAACATAATTTAAATCACTTTTAACTGAAACCTTATTAATACCAGGCGTTACATCAGCTCCTAAAAACAATTGCCATTTTAATTCTCTTTTTCTAAGAAATGATTAAATGAACCTACAAACTTGTCTGTTTTCACCTTCTCTATTACAACAATGGTGAACTTCTTAAAGTTTTCACACAACACTGCATGTTTGGCTAACGCATTACTCATATCTTTCTTTATAATAGCCAATAAATGTTCCCTAACCCTGTATCTTAACTTTCTAATAGTTTTTCCCGTGTAGAAATGTTCACAATTAGAACATACTGCTAAATAAACTAATCATTCACTCTGACAATCATATCTATCCTTAGCTATTACAGTATAGTTTAAGTGTTTAAAATAATGACTTTGTACACCCATCATAAATCTACATTATCTACAATTTGTACAGGGATATGCCCCCAGTCATGTAATAACTCTATTCTGGCTCTCATTTCTATGTCCATTTTCCAAAATTTCTTTTAAATTTCTAGTTTTTTTATTAATAAAATTTGGTTGCATCCCAATAATCTTACTTAAGTCTTCATTACCCAAGATAATTTTCCAATTCTCTTGTATAACTTTTCTAATTGCAGGTCCATCAATATTCATAGGTATTGGAAATGCATGCTTCAACTCATCACTTACTATTTACTTAGTTATTTTTTTTTATCTAATAATGTTAAGAAGTGTTTCATTGCTTCAATAACTAAACAAGTAATTTTAAAAAAATCTACATGAATGTTACCTTACTAGCAGCATCATTGGCATGCCTTGTACATGCACATATGGTAGTCACATTGAGTACACACAGGTAAATACTCTCAGTGACTTTTAGTTTTTTTTTTCATAAAACTGAGTATGACTACTTGACTTGTTAGTAGTAGCTATGTTCAATAATATAAGCTAACTAATGACTTAGCAGTGCTGAACATAGCAACATTTCTTTACAATAAATTTAATTCATTGTAATCTACAAAGTGGCTGGCCATGGGCCCCCTCCTCCAGAAGCTGTGAGCCCAGGCGTGGCCACCTGAATTGCCCTATTGTAATTCTTCACTGTACAAATTCATTCATCAGTACTATTTTTCCGTTAATGGCTTATCTGATAATAATAATCAAATATGATTACATAAATAGTTAATATCTAATGACTTTTAAACAGTATCCACAACCAGTTGCAACTTAAAATATAGAAAATGCAAAGAATTGACAAACTAAAGCTGCATTTTGTGAGAGAATGAGATCAGAAGTTTCAAAAGTTGCTATTATAAACATATGGTTTTCAAAATAACCATCTCAAAGTTTGAATCATGCAGCCGTACAGGCATTTAATTTAGTTTTAACTTATAGGTTCATAGGTTCATAGGTTCGTACTAGGCTATCTGCCCAAGGGCATTTATAAGCCTAGCCCATAGTTATTTGGCTTTCGCCACCCCTTTAGTTTGAATAAAACTATGCCTATTATTTTGCTGTGCCTCTGTCAAGCAGTGACACTGAAGTAATCCCTGGGGTATATCTGCGATCCCCCATCCATTGGTCAAGATTCCTCTTGAACAAGGCCAGTGAGGTGCTCTGCCTCACATGTACCGGGATTTTGTTCCACAGCATAGGGAGTCTCTGGGTGATGAATCTGTCCCTCCAGCATGTTCTATTAATAACCGTGTCAAGGTTTAAGTCTCCCGCCCTTGTGGTTCTGAGGGATCTAGATTTTTTGAGGTGAAGCATATTCATCAAATCAGGGTTTGACATGGCCTTATATGTCAGGTACAGGTCACCTCTGAGCAAGCGGTATGAGACTGAATAGAGCTGGAGTTCTTTCAGTCGGGCAGCATAAGACATATTTTGAGACCCTTTATCCTTTTGGTGAGGAACTTTTGGGGCCTTTCCAGCTGCTGCAGGTGTCGGTTCAGATACATTCTGAATGGGGCATTGTACTCAATCATAGGTCTAATGAGTGATGAGTACAGGGGGACGATGACCTCCCTTGATCTAGATGTGAATCCCTTCATGATCAGGTGGGCAATGTAGAAGGTTTTCCTAACTACTTTAGCAACATGAGTGTCAAGCGAAGGCTACTGTCAACCTGGGTCCCCAGATCCCTGATGACTTCTTCTGTGCTCAGTGGATTGCCACCTATATGGTAGCTAGGGGTAACCTTGTTTTTCCCGAAGGGTATGACTATGCATTTCTTGGCATTTAACTTTAGGCCATGGCTCTGGCACCAGTTATCCGTTTCTGTGAGGCCCTTCTGAAGGATATCTGTGTCAGATGTGTTTTCGACTATGGCGCCCAGTTTGCAGTCATCTGCAAACTTTGTCAGCCATAACCCTCCTGTGTTTGCTTGTACTTCAGAAAAGTAGATGCCGAACAAGAGTGGACCCAGGACTGATCCCTGTTGTTAGTAGCAGCTATGTTCAATAATATAAGCTAACTAATGACTTAGCAGTGTTTTATAGTAGATAATTCTTTCAATTTTATGGGCAGTCTGTTCCAGGCTTTAGCTATGCTGATTTGGAACAATTTATTTTTTAACTTAGTGTATACTACATCAGTTTCCATTATAAGTTTTTTTTCTAGAATTTGAATTATGATAAATTACATTGAAATTAAGGTAGTGTGCCATTGTATCACTATGCATTGCCATAAATGTTTGTATAAGATGCCATGCTAGATGCTTATAACTTATAGAAAAACAGTTCAAATTATCAAGCCTATCGGGATATGATAGTGAGTGTAATGAAGCTAACTTCCCATTAAATATATTCTCTAACCTTTCAAGTTTCTTTATAACCTGAGTGGAATACACATACAATTTTCAATAACTGGGCATAAAAGAGTAATATATAGAGGTAATAACATCTCCAGAGCTTGTGAGAATACTGTGTTCAAGATCTGATATATCTAGGGTTTCCATCTATTATTTTTTTTCATATTATCCAGAAATCAAACTGATTGTCCAGTAGTCCAGAAAACACAGTACAAACTCTGGTATTCTGTTTCAAAAAGCAACAGACTGTCAGAGGTTGTTAAATTGGCAGATTCAGCATTATCTTCTTTAAAACAAGCATTGCAAATGAGGAAAAGAGAATGTCCCTCCTCCTCCTGATGTGACTATGATATCACTAAATAGGTGGAAAGTAGATAGTGAGAGAGGAGCAACAGATGGACAGGGCTGAGGAAGGTGCAAGGAGTGCAGCTTCGCCCCAGTTTTGGCCACAATGAAAGGTGGGAACCCTAGATTGATCAGGTCCTTTGTTTTACTATACATGTTCTGAGTGTGAACACCAACAGACAAATCAATAGTCACTATAATATCTAGATCTTTATACGATTAACTGAATTATTTTACAATACAAGCATATGGAAAATGCTTCCGTACTAGAACATATTAAGTTATACATTACACAGTGCCAACTTGACCAGACCATAATGGATTTGTTTTAGGTCTCCTATAATCACCACTGGTAGAGCAATTATTGTGTCATATGCAAATCTACTGCAATCAATAGGACTTGATGCTGGCATAGTTAACATAAATAAATTAAAAAATAAAAAGGCATTTCAGCTCATACAATTCCAGCTGGAAGGTTTACTAAAAGTAAAAATGTTTTCATTCCCTTAAATACTCAGAACTTCATCAGAACTATTAAACAAAAATCTTCACTCTTTACATAGTACATTTAAAATCATGTGATCCATAACATCCAATAAAAAAATCATCAACGCATGTTACGTCTTCCATTTCACAAAATATACAGAAATTTACATTCACAATAAAGTCATATAAAAAAATGATTTACAAGCACATGTTCATCACTAGGAAGGTCAAGTTTTACTTGTGAAAATCTCGCATTCTAACTGTTAAAATGTAGACTACTGACATTACCAACTCTCCAAAATTGCCTTCCTTCAGGATCCATGTTAGTGCTTGATCCTGAGCCTGGAGTGGTAGTGAGTTTTGGTGTTCAAAATAGTTTTTGGGCTTGCCGGTATTTGGAATGCCGAATTTCAAGGAAATGTTTTGGGGAATGCTAGACTCAACTTTCCAAGTTCGAGATTTTATCCTCAGAAGTGAAACATGGCAACCTGATCATTTGTCCCCTCACATTGTTTCTCTTCTGTAATGGGAGGTGGCAACTGGTGTAATATAACAAACTATTAGAATATGTTTCCTTTCTAAAAGTGGTAGCATCCTACCTCAGACTAGTGTACCTTGCATTATGTTCTAATTGTGACAGTTTTTATGTTGGAAAAACTTTACGTAAGTTGATGGAGAAAATTAAAGAACATGTACTATCAATTAAGAAAAAAATATTTCAGAAATGCATTGGCAAGACATATAACAGTTTGCGTTGATTTTAAGAAATTTTAGCTTTTTGTTATGGAGAACGTAGACAAAAACACATTTATTGACCAATTTAACAATTTTTTAGAATATCAAGAGGTGAAATGGTAGATTTATTTACAAGCTGATGCAGCTCCTGGATTGAATGACTGTCTTTCTATAAAGAGCTTACTACAATGTGAAAGTATTTGATTACTTACTTATTTTTTGTATTTAAATAGGTGTAAATAGTTTTTTTTATTTAATGAATGGTTCACTTTTATTGGTGGAAAATGGGATGATATCATGACTTAAAGCTTTTAAATACTCAGTGGTTGCTCAATTGTTTATTCTGAGGAAGTTCTTATATTAAAAAGAATGAAAGCATTCAATTACGTTTGTGTTATTTTGGCTTACGGTTTACCAGTGGTTTTCTGAGTAGTACTTTCTGGTGCTATTCATGTTTGTTTTTTCATACCTCAAACTATACCTATTTTTTAGTAATCCAGACATCAAGAAACCTGATACAAACTGGGTTATATTCATTTTTAAAACATAAGAAAGAAATGGACTCATTCATATAGTTTAAAAACGTCATCAATATCCCCACAGTTCAAATAAGCCTGCAAATAAGCAGTCATATATTGAGTTAAACACAAAAAGCCTTTCCCACTACCACAAAATAATGTAGGCAAATACAGGTGTTGCTGCTGCCACATAGCAGCACCTGTAACCTGATTGTAGTATTCACTTTCACCGCATATATAACTGCTAGCAAATGCATGTCCAGTACATTCAATTATCATGTTAGTTTTACTCTGTTCAAAGGAGGAACCCACACTTAACGCATCCTAAATCCATTCAATCCTCCTTTGGTGTGTGATAACAAAAAACAAATCCTTGATGTCAACTGCAACCAACAAGGAAGATTCCACAAACAGCAACTTCAAGAACACTCAAGAAGTGCCATGAGTCCCTCAACACAAATTGCTTATCATTAAAAAAAATTCAATTTAATATCAACAAATTTAGCCAGAAGTTCTGTAATGGATCACCTCTGTGGCTACAATGAGCCACAGTAGTGGATCTGAGCCTTAGGATCTCAAACATACTAGGGATATTTGTTTTTTCCATCTTCAAAAAATCTGCAAGATAATTCCGTATTCATTAATCAATAATTAAGACATGTACAAACATGTTCAATTTCTGATATTTTATGTTAATCTTGGTAATGGAAATACTAATAAAAAAGTTCCATCTTTAAAAGTGTAACATTTTCTGAAAGTAATTGTAAGACTGTACATCACTGCCCCTCCCCCTTTATCAGGTTTCATGGCTCTAATTCCCTTGTTGCTCCATAAAGTTACTAACACTGAGCACTCTTCTTTGATCAAATTAAGAAACCTCTTTTGACGGTTATTCAAAAGTTATCTTAAATCCCTTTCACACAAGTGCTCACTCGTATAAGGTAATGAGTGGAATTAAATGAGGATTAAATGTACCGAGTCTTTTAAACTTTGAGAAAGGATTACTTCGGTTGTCAAATTATTGTTTTAAAAAAAAACAAGTTTAAGTTCGATTTCCTGATATACATTTTCATTTCCTTCAAAGTGTCAACAAGGTTAGTCTTGGCCGTGGGAACAAAGGTAAAACACTTCAATAACAACTCACTAAAGGAGGACATTATTTCAAGGTCACTATAATTAAAAATGTTCAAACCACAAATAATTTGTATATAGTAACTGAAATAGCTGAAAGAGACAAACTGCCAACTACTGATTCTTACTCTTCTCCATCCTTCATCTCACAGATAAATTAATCCTCAAAGATTAAACATTGTGACATACATCAAGAGATAGCTTATTCTAATTTTCACAGTAAAGGTGTAATTATATGGCCATTGTATCATCTAAATGATTATAACTGGATTTCATTTATTTTCTTTCATTTGGTTAATAACAAAAGCTGTGCAATGTTGCCAAAAGTGTTAATTTATTTAAAACAGACAGCATCCACAGGATGAACCATATCCAGAGTTTCTATAATTGCAGTGTCATTAAAAAGCATTTGTGTTACCCATGAGTGACCAGTTATAAAACTACACTGTTACAGGTCAGTAATTGGTATCGATTTTAACATGTTTTTTCAAAATATTTTACAGATTACAACAGTAAGGATAGCAGGTCTATAGCAATTCACATCACTATGATTCTGTCCATTAAAACAGAGGAAAATTAACACACCTTTCCAAACTTGTGGTACAAAACCCTAGAGAGACAATATTGCCTAAATATATGATTCATTTGTCCATGGACTTTTCATAAAAAATGAGGTACTCCATCGTGGTCCAGGTGCATTATTTGGTTTTAAGTTGTCCATAACTTGCTAAACAATAATTTTGTAATTTTAGACATTAATATCTAGAAGTGGCAATATATTGGTGGAGGGATAACCACTTGTTTCCCACAATTTTACACAAAATAACATGAAAAGATGGCAATAATGTAGCTTTTGTTAGCTGAATTAGTATTACGTGAATGTAACTGATGTGGTATCTTATCAAACTATCTTATTACAATTGTATAGTTAAAAGGGACTTTTATTGTCAGAAATATTAATGACTAGAATTTTCTGCATATTTTGATTTTTGCTAAGTGTATCACCTTGCATAATTTTTGGTTGATCAATTAATCTTCAGCCCAGGGTTATGATATATTTTATATTGTTTCCAGAGGCATTTCTTTTGGGCATATTTCTTGACAGTAAATTTACTCTACCTTCTTCTTCTTTTTGCTTTTCCCGGTTAGGGGTCGCCATAGCGGATCACCTATCCACTCATGACTGGCAGTGGAGTTTTTACACAGGCACTCACACCTAGGGCCAATTTAGAGTGTCCAATCCACCTACAGCATGTCTTTGGGATGTGGGAGGAAACCGGAGTACCCAGAGGAACCCCACGCGACCACAGGGAGGACATGCAGACTCCACACAGAAGGCACCCCAGCAAAGGATTGGACCAGGGAACCTCTTGCTGTGAGGCGACAATGCTAACCGCTGCACCACCATGGCCGCCAGTAAGTTTACTCTACCAAAGTCATTTATTTATAGTTGATTTCTTAACTGAAATTAGGTAAGTCTGTTATCAATGGCATAAATGCAGCCATAACATCCTGCACATAGTTCCTGGATGGAATCACCTGTTTTTAAATCAAATTGACTCTGATTCTCTACAGCAATTCATTTATAATATGCCTTACAAAATATATTAATTCTCTAATTTTGACTATACATACATGAAATGGCTATATTTTTTAACTTGGCTTTGGGTCTGACTTTCTAGGAGCAGGAATAACTAACTAGTCCAGAATCCTTATGTCTGAATAAGTAAGAGCAACAATCAAAATACTGTAGCCTTGACTATGATAGGTGATGTTTTGATTATACACCCAGGTAATCATGGTATCAAAAAATATTTATTAGCTAGCTGGGATGAATGTATGTCTCTAGTCAGAACATCATAGTCACCTTCAATTGCATTCATCAACATAGACATAAATACCTGGGTGAAATTGAAACTCTTATAGAACCCAACTGTATTATAGGTATATTTTCTCAACATGACCAACCTACCTACCTTTTCACAATGGTCACAGTTAACAAGATCCCCCAAATTAATCTAATCTCTTAGGTATATAGTGATACTTACCATTGCTTATGGAATTGCATAATTATGGTAGCCATTATAATACACCAGTGCTTTTAAGAATTTTTAATTTAACATATTTGCAATATATAAACAAAAAGTAAGAAATGCAACATCACATACTATTATACAATGTTATGAATACTTTGAATCGTCAAGGTAGTCTTACACAATTAACATATTAAGAGTTGTGGTATTTCAATAGCAACATTTCAAGGCTATCCAAACCACTAAAAGTCTAAGTGTGATGTATGGATCTTATTCTGATCACTTCTTTTTCAGTTTTACATAGTATTGCTGTTAAATTTAAAAAAAAAATCTTTGAATGCAGGAACTCAGTTTGATTTCCATTTTTTTGTAATAACTTTTCTAGCTACTGCCAGGAGACTCCAGGACATTTTTTTTGTTTGGCTTTTACAGATAAAGGAAGTGGAACATTCATTAGTATTATTGATCTAGTTAAAGAACAATTATCAGACCATAACCCCTTAAAAAACATACTTATTGCTTCCTAATATAATTTTTCATAATCCATAAACATGTGTGTCCAATTAGCTTTTACATCTTTGCTAAATTTTCAATACACTGAATAAGTCATTTTACTAAACTTAGAGATTTTATAGGGACTAACAAACATTCTAGGTATGTATCTCCACGTAAAACTTTGCAGTGTAAACCTGAAGAAGTATAACTAGCTGATTTATGTAACAAAAGTTTTATTCTTACCATCTATTGAGTCACACAATCCACTACTATCTAAACATTTCCATAATTTTGCATCAACATTATTAATATTATTTATAATGAACTTATATAATTTTGACAAGCTTCCTTTGTAGGTCAATTTACCTTTGATGATAGCATTCATATATTCATATAATGGCAAAATAGCATTCTCTTCCTCTTCACTCATATTATCTACAAATTAATTTAATTTCTTACAGAAGGATAATATTAAATGTTTAACAGATTCATCCAACTTATAATCTTTCATTAAATATTATGGCAATTTAGCTTTTCCTTTTTCAAAGCAGTCAGGCCATAATACTAATCCATTTATTTTCTGTAAATTAATTTTAACATTGTTCTAAATGTCCTTAAATCTAGAGGCGTGTGCAGTGGGAAAGCACACACATTTCCATTTTAATTTAATGGAGTTTTAAAAACATGTTTCTTAACTGTTTAAGAATTTATTTCATATATGCAGAATCTAAGGACTGAAATTAATTTCCTTATAAGGTCATTTTTAAAAAAAACAAAAAAACAAAAAGAACAACCACATTCAGGAGCCAGGAAACTGCAAATTTATTGTCTTCTGGTAAATCGGCTAAAATAAGCCTTCACAGGAATAGTTCATGACAATCAGCAGCATCTTTTTATAATGACTTCAATACAATACCAGAGTTATGAGTGAAAATACTGGTATGTTTAAGTGTGGGAAATGTAAGGTCTGCTCTAGGGTGAAAAATCTATCAGGTGAATTTATTAATGATGTTAAATACACAGTGACTGATAATTGTAAATCCTGTGGGGTAGTTTATATTGTGGGTTGTGGATGTGCACCACCGAAATGTTATATTGGCCAAACAAAACGTCAAATCAAAATACGTATTCTGGAGCACATTGGTGATGTGAGGAATTGTAGGTTGGCGAGCCCTATTTCTGAGCATTTTAACACAGTTCATAATGGTGTGTTGGATTCACTTTTTTTCTGTGTATTAGCTAAGCCAGATGTTAAGTGTTATGGTAACTTTTCTCAGAGGTTACTTAATTTGGAAAGTGGGTTTATATTAAATTTTGGCACACTTGCACCTAGAGGTTTAAATTTGGAGATGAATCTCACTTTATAATATGTTTTTATGGTAAAGTTGATGTTGCTTTAAATTTCATATATTTGTCAATTGGTTATTTAATTGAAGTCATTATAAAAAGATGCTGCTGATTGTCATGAACTATTCCTGTGAAGGCTTATTTTAGCCGAGGTACCAGAAGACAATAAATTTGCAGTTTCCTGGCTCCTGAATGCGGTTGTTCTTTTTTTGCTTGTTCGTGGTTTTTTAAGGTAATTTTTTAACCAGATGAAAGAATTGTTACATTTTTCTAATTTATCATATTTGATAAACTTACAAGAATATCTGATAAACTTACACAAATTTAATAAAATCTGCTCCTCGATTTACACTGTTTGGGATCATTGTGCTCTAAACCAGCCATCTTATATTAAGAGAGCCTTCCTGCATTCTTGTTCCAGAAGTGTGAGGTTCAGGTTCCATCTGAGTTGGGGACTGATGAATAAAGGCTCAGTCTGGGGCTTTCCCATTGGTAGTTTGTCTTAAAACGGTTGAATTTCACCAGTATTTAAACCTTATGTTTGCATGTAGCTGTGCATCATACAACTGGGGATACCACAGCTCTGTATAGATGCAAATGCCTGGAAACTTAATTTTCCTTAGACATCTGTCAGCAGAACCATCCCAGGTCCCTGCTGCTCTGCAGGAAACTCAACTGCACACTGAGCAGCATTGCCACAGCTCTTCACCGTAAACCATCAACAGAATAAGCCTCTCCGTTATTCCTACATCATAAAGTGATCTAACTTACCCACTCCCCAACAGTACTTTGGTATAAACCTGCCATTATGGATGATCACTTTCCCACTATTTATCTGGCTAGCCTGATTCACTTAGGCATCTTTAGTCAATGTAGTAATTGCCTCATGTATACTGACAACCACTTAGTCCTGAAATAAACAAATATTGTATGTATGTGAGAGATGTAATTACACTATCAATTTGGAAACAATCCTCTCGTGTAACAAAAATCAAGACATCAAACAGGTTGTCCGCTCACACACTTCACCTCTCATACAAGTGCAAAACACAACATATAAACCCAGATATGCAGAGGTACTCACTAGAAGCCTACCAAAACATCAGAGACCACCCAAGTGCAAATTATCTCTACACAGATAATTTCTCAAACGACTCCATGCACAATTAACTATAGGCAAAACCCCCTACCACATCATTGCTAGATATAGGTCCCCTTCCATGAACCAAGAAAAGCACAATGCCTACCTGGACTTACTGGAGATTTCAATTATCCCTCCATCAACTAGGTAACATACATGAGCAAATATGCCCTCCCAGAGGTTCCTGGAATATGTCAATGTAAATGCACTGGAATAGACAGTCTGCATCTCCACAATGGGGTCTAATGTCCTTAACTTAGTACTGAGCAACATGGATGTTCACTGCATTGCCCTGTATTTGATGCCATCCCTGGTAAGGTTGGACCATAAATCAGTCTCATTCAAATTAACTATTGGACTCCACACTCCAAAGGAGCAAAAAAAACAAGGAACCTCCCCAAATTAAACTATAGCCTACTAAGTGACGGTATAAAATGTTTTATACCCCATGCAATCATAGGCAATAATGACTCCTATGAAAAGATACACACAAATGCCCTGTATAGTCATCTTAGCAAATGTATAGACTCAGCTGTACCTGACTGGATTAAAACCAGGCCCTCCCTGAAAAAACAAGCCACCTTGGTAGACATCTGGTATAAACAGATTGTATAACAAAAGGAAGAAACTGATATCAAAGAACAAGAGGCAACTGCCTTGGCAGAGGAAGAATTCCCTCCACAGATTGAACAAGCAAAGTAGAAGTCTTGTTAAGTCCTCTAAAGTTAATTATGAAGCTAAAATAGCATCCCTAGCCAAGGACAATCATAAGGCATTCTTTAACTACATCTAAAATCTAAAAGGGAGTGCCCAGCTATGTGCCGAATTGGTAGTAGATGGTACCACTCACACTATACCGGAGGAAATTGCCAACCTGCTAGTTGACATATTTGGTGCAAATTTCATCCCTCATCCCCACCAAACATACCCCAAAGCATATCTGACACTTGTTTTCTACCTAGTATCTCTAGATATCAAGTCATATATGTGCTCTCCAAGGTCAAAAACACAGTCTCAGTGGGACCAGATAACATCCCAGGTTGCTTTAAAGGGGGCCATCAAACAACTCTGAGAACTATAGACCCATAAGTCTAACCAGACTCATCTGCAGGGCCATGGAAAGGATCATCATAGACCTTATAAACAAGGACATAGACAACCTCTAGACCCAACCCAGTTTGGCTTTGTTAAGGGTAGATCATGCTTATTGAACCTGGTAGACTTCTTCGAGAAAGTCACCAAAGCCCTGGATGAAGATAAGACAGTGCATACAACCTATCTGGATGTAGTCAAAGCCTTTGACACAATATCCCACTCGGGTATGATTGAAAAACTCTGCCAGCTAGGTGTTAACTCTTATATCACTAGATGGGTAGCTAATTGGCTTACCAACAGAATACATGCTGTCAGAGTTGGTGACTTCACCTCTACCAGTAGACCTGTCACCAATGGCATACCGCACACATCTGTACTGGGCCTTTTACTATTTGGAATCTATTTCTCAGAAGTCCAGGCTAACGTAGATGGCCTTTGGCTTATTAAGTTCCCTGATGATTGTAAACTAGACTCAATCATTGAGTTCCCCCAGTGATGTTAACATATTACAGGAGGGGCTAGCATAAACAAATGACTGGTGCCAAAGCCATGGTCTAAAACTAAACACAAAAAAGTGCACTATTATCCCATTTGTAAAAGTGGAATTCCCCACTAATTACAATATTCACAGCACTCCTCTAAGTTCAGACCCAGAGGTGTGAGATCTGGGAACACAGGTCAACAGCAATATGAATTTTGACCACCAGGTTTCCATGGCAGAAAGGAAAGCCTTTTACATTGCGCATCTCATAAGTAAAAGCATCACATCCAGGTTTAAGGAAGTTATCTAAGGAAGTTATAACCCCACTTTACTTGATCCTAATCAGACCATTAATAGAGTACAATGCTCCCTTCTGCATGTATCTCACCAGACACCTGCAACAACTGAAAAGACCACAGAGGTTTCCACTAAAAGATACAAGGCCTCCAAACCATGAACTACATGGATAGACTGAAAGATTTGTTGCTATACTCTGTATCATATAGGCTACTGAGAGGTGACTTGTGCCTTGCCTACAGGAAAGTATCTGACCCTGACCTGATGGAAATGCTGTACATCCACAAATCAATTGACACTAGAGCCACTTGTTCTACGAATCTCAACCTTGCCAGTGGCATTAACAGAACATGATAGAGAGTAAGGTATGTCTCTCAGAGATTGTCGCTGCTCTGGAATAAACTTCCAATTCATGTGAAGTGACCTGGACAAATGGATGGGTGACCACAAATTCACCCTGGGGGTGACACCCATGTCCCTCATGGACAGGGTTAGTCAGTGCTGATCTGTAAAGTATGTCCATCTGACCAAGGACAATTGAGGCAACCCAGTATTAACATGGATATGCTTATAAAGGCTCTAGGACTGCTAGCCTAGTAACCCCCTATGAACCTGTTAACCTGTAATGGTTTTCCATTGACCAGTCTAAGTTGAGTCTATCCAGAGTAAAATAAGGGTTAATATTTGCAACAATAGAATACGATTCTACATCTGGGAAGCTAATACCACCATACTTCCATAATTGTATACAATTTCTATAAGAAATTAGTGTTTTTTTAGGATACCATAAGAATGAAGTTAGCATTTTTTTTTAATTTTCTTTAACAGTTTTTTTGTCAGGTATTAAAGTTATTCCCCCAAATTCTGCAAGCACTGCACGGTGTGCAGAACTAGTGCAGGAGCTCCAACAGGTAATATGTCTGCCATGCGATCCAGGAATAACCTGCAGGGATGTGCACGAGTGCTCCTGCACTAGTCCTGCATGGACTCGGTCCCTGTATGCAAATGACCCCATTTGCAAGAGAAATCCATGCAAATGAGGTGAATTTACAATCCAGGAAGCTGGAAATTGGCCGTGCAGGCCTAGTGCAATCTGCAGAAATGTACACCGCAAGTAATGGAGTACATTTCTGCAAATTACAAAACAGAGGCATGACAGCTCCAAATAAAGGGTGGATATCATGTGGAAAGCATGCCAATGTCCAATTATAAGGCCATTGGCATGGAAAACATTTGCAAAAATAAAAAAACAACTTTTTTTTTTAGCCGATCTTGGCTGTTTAAGCATTGGGCAGCGGCGCACAAATGGGATCGGCCGGAAAATAAGAAATAATACATAAAATAAGCATTCTAACCAAAATCACTATTTTGCCATTATGCCCAATGGCAGGCAGAAGACAACATGCCCAGTAAATAGTGGTTGCTAAGAGGGGAGGCTAAGTGTGGGACATGTAACTATGCATCAGCAGGCAATCCTATGCAAATGAGAGGAATGATACTGGATCCCAGATTTCCCCTGCATGCTAGTCAGCACCCAACAGTGTAAGAGCAGGAATAGCTTGGTGCAAGCCTAGGAGTTAGCTGACATCATAGTGGGGTGTGTCAGGCATACTGTAAGCAGATTGGATCCCTGTGGCTCGGGTTTGCTCCTAGCTTAGCAGAGCTAAGCAAGGGGGTATGTCTGAGGCTGCCTAGCACTCTGTACATTGCCTAAACGGGTGTGTGTGCTGCACACTGGGTTTTAAAGGAAAAATAAAAAAGTAAACCAGGAAATAGCAGCTCTGTGCACATTTGAGCACTGTATTTGTGCGGTGCACCCCTGGGCTTAAACAGGAAGGCAATGGGAAGGGAAAACAGCAGTACAAAGGTAATCTAGGAGAACTAGCATAGCTGGCAGGTGAAATGTATCAGAATCAGGCAATTGCATAGGCAGCAGACCAGCCCAGCCCAGAACACTACTATAAACTATGCAAACACCTTTCCCTCTGTTTTTTCCCCACATACTCTACACTGCCAGTGTATACAAGTGAGGAAATTTAACAAACAAAAACAACAGAATGATAGGGGCTCCAGCAGCTATCAGACATCAACATGTGGAAGAGGCTGAGGGTGGTAAGGATGAGAATGCTGTTGACCAACCCACAGTGAGGAGACAGAGAAGGGTATACAGACCCAGGGTAACCTACCAAAGGCTACATGAGCTGGAGATATTGGAGCACTATAGGGTGGACGGGGACCTCCTACAGCAAATTGTTGAGCTGTACTGGCCATGCCTGACACACAGAACTAACAGAGGGGAACCCATCCCAGTGAATACCAAGGTTTGTGTAAGCCTAGGAATACTAGCTACAGGTACCTCCCAAAGCCCAACTGGAGATATTATGAGGATCTCACAGGCATCAGCATCCAGAGTATTTCACCAGTTCCTGGATGCCATATCAGCACATGCAGGTGAGCACATATATTTCCTCAACATCCGTGAGGTGTTGGCCAGCAATATGCATCTCTTCCACCAAATAGCAGAATACCCTGAGGTGGTGGGTGCTATAGACTGCACGCACATACGTATCAAAGCACCACCCAGTGAGTGGGGTAGGGTCTACATCAACCCCAAGGGCTTCCCCTCCATCAACTGCCAAGTCATGTGCGATGTCCAGGGTATTATAATGAATGTGTGTGCTGGCTGCTCTGGTAGCTATCATGATTCCTGCATCTGACGCAGCTGTACCAGAGATTTGCCAGCGGGGATATCCCTTATGTTCACCTCGTGGGGGATTCTGGTTACGCACTGGAGCCATGGCTGATGACACCCATCAGAAATGCACACACACCCAAACAAGAATGCCATAATGAGGCACACGCACAGACCAGAATCATAACAGCATGTGTTTGGGATTCCTCAAGTGATGGTTCCAGTGCCTGAATACATCCGGTGGAGCTTTGCAGTACTCACCAACTACATGTACCCAAATTATCGTATGTGCCATGCTACACAATATGATCCTGTGGAAACAGCTGCAGCAGGAAAAGCACGAGGCAGGGCCACACAGCCCCTCACCAATGTCAAGGCCTGCACAGGCACAGAGTGATTCGGAGGAGGAACAACCTGAGCCTGCCCCAGTAGGCAGATGGAGGCATGCCCAGTATGCCATGGCCTTGGCAAACAGGCAATGCATAGCACATACACTGGCACAGTAGGGACCCAGGGAATGACATTTCTCTCTGACTCGCACATACAGTAAAAGGGATCCCAGACATGACATTACCTGTGCTCAACCATGTATAGGGAGTGTACAATGCGCATCTGACATAGGCAGCCCCCAGCACCATCCTCAATACTGGCACACCCACAAGGTAAGTCACTCCCCTTACTGATTGCTGATTGGAGTAATATGTGTAGTTACTTGTATCTATGGTATGGATGTGAGCATGCAATAGAATCGGGTGGCTGAATAGGATGCCAGCAGATAGAAGACACCTACAGAGGCAGCATAAGATCTGTAACAAATATGGGTGTCACCATAGTAGCCAGTACTACACATGTTGACAAAACCCACTGCAGGAAATGTGCTGGGCCACATGTGTGTCCATATGACACACACATGCCAGTCAGAGAGGTTCACATACCCAACAACAGTCACAACCTGCAGGACAGGTGTAGACAAACACAAACAAAGGCTGTGCTAAGGCCACTGAATGATGCATATGGGTAGGCACCCGAGGCCTACACAGACAGACCACATTAGTTCAGGCAGTGGGATATTAGTTCTGAAGGGTAGGAAGTCAGAAACTAATATGTAGGTCAATCAAACATAGGACCTGTAGTACACTGACATGCCTCTAGTCAGCATGATAGGTTAGAAAACAGAATGAAATGGAGTACCTGACATACCAGTACAGTCATAGCAAATGTGTACAAGTGTCAGGTGTGCACCCCCCAGTCCTGTGTAGCAATGTAGTAACAGTCAGTTATGCCCACACATAGCCTATGTAGACATGTAGTAACAGTCAGGTGTGCCACCCCAATCCTATGTAGTAACAGTCAGGTGTGGCTCCAATCCTGTGTAGCAATGTAGAAATAGTCAGGTGTGCCCCCCATAGCCTATATAGACAGTAGTAACAGTCAGGTGTGCCCCCCCAATCCTATGTAGACATGTAGTAACAGTCAGGTGTGTCTCCCCATCCTATGTAGAAATGTAGAAACAGTCAGGTGTGCCCCCCAACCCTACTTAGACATGTAGTAACAGTCAGGTGTGCCCCCCAATCCTATATAGAAATATAATAATGGTATGGTGTGCCCCCCAATCCGATGTACACACGTTGTAACAGTCAGGTGTGCCCCCCAAGCCAATGTAGAAATGTAGTAACAGTCAGGTGTGCCCCCCAAGCCTGTGTAGCAATGTAGAAAAGTCAGGTGTACCCCCCATATCCTATGTAGACATGTAGTAACAGTCAGGTGTGCTCCCCAATCCTATGTAGAAATGTAGTAACATGTATGTGTAGGTATAATACCAGTGGAGCATGGATGACCAGAGGTGGCCAAGGTAGCAGGATAGATTGTAGCATTTGCACAATATGCAGGTATGTGTGTGTCACGTTGGTGTGTGTTTCATATTGTATGAGAGTGGTCAGTATGTATGCATATTGAGGTATGACCTGGTGGCCATTGCCCAGAACTGCCGATGACAGGGCCAAGTCCTCACAACTGCAGTGCCAAAGACAATTCCCACCAGTATAACACATGCTAGCAGTAAGCCATTGTAAATGTATGGTGGTAATATGATGGGTTGCAAACTGGCTTAAGGACAGAACCCACAGGGTTAGAGTTGCTGGCGCTGTGTCAGACTCCAAGCCGGTCACAAGTGGTGTCCCACAGGGCTCGGTCCTTGGCCCCCTATTGTTTGGCATCTACTTCTCAGAAGTACAGGCCAACATGGGAGGACTTTGGCTGACAAAGTTTGCAGACGACTGCAAACTGGGCGCCATAGTGGAAAGTGCATCGGACACGGATATCCTTCAGAAGGGACTCACGGAAACAGATAACTGGTGCCAGAGCCATGGCCTGAAGTTAAACGCCAAAAAATGTATAGTCATACCCTTCGGGAAAAACAAGGTAACCCCAAGCTACAATATAGGTGGCAATCCACTAAGCACAGAAGAGGTTATCAGGGACCTGGGGACCCAGGTTGACAGTGGCCTTTCTTTTGACACTCACGTTGCTAAAGTGGTTAGAAAGACCTTCTACATTGCCCACCTGATCATGAAGGATTCACATCCAGATCTAGTGAGGTCATTGTTCCCCTGTACTCTTCACTTATCAGACCAATGATCAGTACAATGCCCCATTCGGGATGTATCTCACCCGACATCTGCAGCAATTGGAGAGACCCCAAAAGTTCTTCACCAAAAGGATAAAGGGACTCCAAAATCTGTCATATGCTGCCAGATTGAAGAAACTCCAGCTCTATTCAGTCGCATACCGTCTGCTCAGAGGTGACATGTGCCTGACATACAAGGCCATGTCCAACCCGGAATTAATGGACATGCTCCACCTCAAAAAATCCAAATCCACCAAAACCACTAGAGCAAGCGACTTAAACCTTAGCACGGTTATAAATAGGACGTGCTGGAGGGATAGATTTATCACTCAGAGAATCCCTATGCTGTGGAATAAAATCCAGGTCCATGTGAGGCAGAGCACCTCACTGACTCTGTTCAAGAGAAATCTAGACCTGTGGATGGGAGATCGTAGGTTTACCCCGGGAATCATCTCTGTCACTGCTGGACAGAGGCACAACAAACTAATGGGCACAGTATTTTTTCATATAAGGGGTGGCGTAAGCCACAAAAATTTGGGCTAGGCATATACAAACAGTACACAGGGGAAAGTACCCCAGACATACAGTATATAATGTGTAACTGTGAAATGGACACATCCTTGGAACTGTACATACAGGTATGCATCATATTATATGGGCTTGTAGTAGGGAATACCGGTGTAGTCTGCCTGAACACTTGCAGATCACAAAGGTGGTAGAACTGATGTATTGGGAAACAGCTGCTGCACATGCCACCATAACTGGAATGCCCCATGCATATCTGTGCGTCAGATGCAAGTAGTGTCCATAGCACACATGCACCCAGCTCACCCAAACACCACCCACAGGTACCTCTCTGATTGTATCCCTGCTGTTGGGAATGGGTGCAATATGAACCCCACCTGTATATGGCAATAGCGGCAGAATGCAGCATGCAGTGCAGGTGTCCCATGCAGGTGTGTCCCTAGCTGTAGGTAGGACCCTGCCAGCATCCACACCACTTGATCAGTACTGATAGAAAGTATTGGCATGAACACCTAGCATACCTACCCTGTCACCCCAGGGGAATATACTGTATGGCAGTTTGGGACTGTAGAACTGACAGAATGCAACGGCCTGCCACAGCTGGCCCGCATCACCACCAAATGGCCTACAGGTCTCTGCCAAAGGCCTGTGTCTCACACGTACTACCAATGCATGTTATGTACACCCACATAACAACATAACACACTCCAGATAAGCCATATGCAAGGCCATGTGGATAAACCACAGTAACATGTCCACCATGTCCCACTGCATGAACTGTGGACTAACACCAAAACACAGCTGTGATGAGGTGATATCCTTAGGGAAAGTATCAGAGATTGTATGCATAATGTATGGCAGAGGATAGAATAATGGGGGGTGGGAGCATGAGCAGCATGGAATGTGCAAGGTCCGATACACAGCTATGTGCACATACAATCCCTGGCTGCAAACACATAAATGGGTGGCTACAAACCTGCCCATACACCACAATAGTGGTAATGTCCTGACTAATGGCTCCTGCCTCTGGGTAACCTGTGTGAATCTGTACAGCTGTGAGGTATTGACACAGCAAGTTAAGACCATACTGTCATGTCGATGGATGTACAAGTATGGGATCCTCTGCCAGCACTGTACCAATATGCTGAACCGGATACACAGACCCAGCAACAAGTGTTTGCAGCTCCCCCTCCAGAATGGCTTAACTTACCATGAATATGTAGGTGTCTGCCCACAATACTGCACACAGCTGCATTCACCCTTGTTCCCCAGGACATCACTGTGAGCAAGAATGCCCACCTGACAGTACTTGAGGACATAAAACATCACAGTGTATAACAGTGCACATGTCTAAATATCTCTAACATTAGTACAATGTAGCAGAAGCAGCACTGACACAATTGCTTATAGTGCACACTATCCCTTGCACAATTTGTCCCCATATTGCCAAATGATCTACTGAAACCCTGCAGAAACAGTTTGCTACCTGTAGGTGTACAACACAAAGGTCTGCACTGGAGTACAAATGACCTGGAATGGATCCACACATTCAATACAGAAGGGCATATTGGGCATGCTCACACACTTAGAGAAATGAAGGCAATGACAGACAGCAACATAAAGAAAGGTCATACTGGGCATGCTTACACACTTAAACAAATTAAGCCAATGTCTGCAAACAACAGTGAACCATACATATGTGACTGTTGCAGATGTTAGTGAGTACACTCCTCAGTATGCACCAGTCATGCTTTGCACACACAGTGGATAGGAATACAGACATATACCCAAGGACAACACACTATAATAAGCCAAACGTAGACATACATAGATGTGTGGAAGAGAGTGACTGTGACAAAGAGCCATCCATCATGAGGCCTGCCCCACCCAGCACACAGCCAAATGGCAACAACCACATGATGTGTAAATGTCACTCACTGTAGAAATTAGCCACTGGTATACATCAGCATTACAGACTATATGGTGCAAGTGCTAGCTGTGCAACATGACTATACAAGGCAGTAGTCATCTAGCAACTGTATACAAGTACCTGCAGAATATAACTCTGCATGTGCCTGCATGTGGTGTGTCAACCTCTAGATGAATGGGTTATGGCCCATGCACACACATTGCTCTCCTCATAGCCCTACTATGACAAGCCTGCTAATGTCATCCACTTTGAAAAACACCTTTGGGAATGGAGTAGCCCAATAATATCTGTGGCGTGTCCTAATACTGCATAATGCTGTAGTGTGATACACTTGTTAGGTAGTTCTAATCCCAGACATTATAACTCTGTGTGTCTCTGTCTGTGTAGGTAGCAATGCTTTTTAGGCTAGTCACACTCACTACAGATCAAATGCCCTACTTTGGCAAGGCTGCTGATGTCATTCACTGTGAAATACACCATTGGGAAAGGTGCAACCCAGTAATTGCTGTGGTGCATCCTAATGCTGTGTACTGCTGTATTGTGGTAAACTAGTTAGATAGGAGTTGTAATCCTAGACATGGCAATTGTGTGTTTCTGTCTGTGTAGAAAGCAATGCTTTTTAGGCTAGTCACACTCACTACAATTCAAATGTCCTATTTTGGCAAGGCTGCTGATGTCATTCACTATGAATTACACCTTTGGAAAAAGTATAGCCTCGTAATCTCCATGGCACGTCCTATAACAGCATAATGCTGTAGTGTGATATAGAGTTTTTTTGTAAGGGTTCTATTCCCACACATGGAAAGTGTGGATGTGTGTGTGTTTCTATGTCTGTGTAGGGAACAATGCCTTTTTAGGCTAGTCACACTCACTACAGATCAAATGCCCTACTTTGGCAAGGCTGCTGATGTCATTCACTGTGAAATACATCTTTGAGAAAGCTGTAGCTTTGTGATTGCTGTGGCATGTCCTATAACAGTGTAATGCTGTAGTGTGATATAGTACTCTGGTAGGAGTTCTCTTCCCACACATGGCAAGTGTGGATGTCTGTGTGTGTGTTTCTATGTCTGTGCAGGGAGCAATGCTTTTTAGGCTAGACACACTTACTACAGATCAAATGCCTTACTTTGGCAAGGTTGCTGATGTCATTCACTGTGAAATACACCTTTGAGAAAAATGTAGCCCCAGTAATCTCTGTGGTGCATCCTATAACAGCGTAATGCTGTAGTGTGATATAGTACTCTGGTAGAAGTTCTATTCCCACACATGGCAAGTTTGGATGTTTATGTGTGTGTTTCTATGTCTGTATAGGGAGCAATGCCTTTTTAGGCTAGTCACACTCACTACAGATCAAATGCCCTACTTTGGCAATGCTGCTGATGTCATTCACTGTGAAATACACCTAGAGTATACCAGTAATTTCCATGACAAGTCCTATAACTGTGTAGTGCTGTAATGTAATAAACTAGTTAGCTAGGAGTTCTAATCCCAAACAGGCAGGTGTGTGCATCTGTGTTTGTCATTTGTATCCTGTGTGGAGATTGCCATGAGTGTGTAACAACTGGACTCATTGTGGAATGGGTTTTACAAATTTCTTATATGGTGGCCCTATTATATTTCACAATGTTCACTGTACAAGGATAACAGATGTGAAATAGCTGAGAGCCTGGGGTGCCAATCCATACCCCTACATGTGACATCAAGGTCTGGCGAACAAAGTTAGCAACCCTTGTATTACCTAGAGAATACCCTCAACCCATGTCTCATACACAAACACACTTACCTAGGCAACAACTGCTATGGTGGTAGTACCCTGCATATTGCCCATAGATAGTAACCATGTTATGATTGCAGTGGACTACAAAGGCCATGGCACCCTGTCCATCAGTACAATAGGCACATACATGCAGACAGTGCACCTTCACTATGCTCCCCACTGGACATCTGCAACACCTGTGGTGACATCAAATGTGACCCACAAAGGACATACCTATATGTACAGATGCCACTGACACTAGGGAATACCTGTATCATGCTATCATTTTAGGTGCAGGGTCAACCTGCTGTCCATTACCTGCTCCCACCACATGAAGCCAGGACTGGTACATCTGATAATAACAATCTGCGTACACAACATGAGCCAGACACCTCAGATACAGTTCCACATGTCACTGTACATGCATGTCAGATGTGTGCACATCCCAGACACTGTCCATATCATGGACTAAAGAACACATACATGGAAAACAATGCACAGCAATGGCTACACACAGTAGTTACCCAGGTGACTGGATGGTGAATACAATACCACTTGTGTGGGCCAATCCAGACACTACACCCCTGAGCCACACTGCAGACCATTGTCATTTGGTCTAATGCCAAGGTATGCCCATCACCTAACCTTGTATAGCCTTCTGGCACAGTCAACCACTACACACCCGTGAAGCAATGCACCCATGCATGTCAGTACTGGCACCCTGTGTCTGTGTGTGTGGTGTATGATGCTTCTGACCATATTCACACTCACTACAACTTCCATTGGCATATGGAAGCATGCTGTCTGATGTCAGACACCTCCACAAGCCCTTTGCCCATATAACCTCTGGATAACCCCTGTGGTGCATGTGATACCTGCACAGTACTGTATTGTGGCAAACTAACTAGTGAGGAGGTGTACTCCTGACCCTTCCAGTGTGTCAATGTGTGTGGGTCCCTGAGAGAGTGTGGCTGGATTGATGTTGACACCTGTTTATGCAGACAGTCATGTGTACTACACCTTCCATATTGCTACCATATCCCTGTTGCAGATGTCATTCACCATCACATATACGTTTGGAGAGCTCTTAAATATGTAAGCTATGTGGTGCATCCAATAACTGCATAGACATGTAATAGCAACACACGGTCAGTCAGGGGTTTGATACCCTGTACTGGTAGGTGTGTGACACAAACATGCTTAGGTTTTATTCTCCCACCCCCTCCCTGACCTATCTTTGCCTCTGTCTACCTCTTTCACTCCTTCTGTGGTGGATGTAAAGACATATACCTGCTTTGCTTAAGCAGCAGCATGTGTTTTGTAAGTGATACTCATGATCAGCTGATAGCCTCTGCAAAAATTGCAGCCATCCTCTAGCTGATTGCATGTGGAACAGCTATGGTAACATTCCCATAGCCAATTGCAAGGAAACACTCTCCAATATCTAGGAACATCATGTTGGTTTTGGGCCTTTTCATTCACTGTGAGCAGGACCTAGATCTGTTGTTTGGCAAACAGCATCACAGATGGATTGGGGATTTACCTCTAACAACATACACTGTTGAAACAGGCCAATACACAGGAGGGAAATGTGCCTGACATGACTACAGAATGTAAGTATCGCTATTCTGCATTTGGAGTAATGTTGGTTTAACACTGTGTGTGTAGATATGGCTGGTCTACATGTTTTAATACCTGTTATGACAGTGATATGTTTCTGAGGAAACCCCTATCTGTAGGGTCATCTGCAGACTGGACAGTGAGTGGTGCCTTTTGTTTCTTGTGTTACTCACAGAGCGCCTATCTGTGAACTGCAAAAGTATAGTGTGAGGATTGCAGACAGCACATGGTGACAGACATGAGAGTTACTGACTTCATATCCCTCACAGGACATATGTCACAACAAACCGTTACAACAGTAAATGTATGGGTTTATCACAGCAACATGTCAATACTGGCCCTGTGTCTGTGCCTCCAGCTACAAATCTGTCAACCTGTGTACGTATGTCATGCGGTAAGAGGTGCATATGTTCTGTACACCATAATATAGTGACATCATATCTGATAACAAGCCAGTGAGATATCAGACTGCGACAGATGTTATGTATAGTAGGGGTTATCTTTGAGGACAGCCTGGGCATTCTGTGGTTGTGTGTACAGCACTGAGGTCTGTGTACTTATGATGATTGTTGACAGTGTCTATTGTGAATATGTACCTTGACCTCTGTACAGACTGTGGTAGATGTCATTGTTCTTGGTCCTGTTCTATCTGATGTTACATGCTACTCCACTGTATGTTACCCTATAAGCTTACATGTTTGTAGGGCCAAACACATACATGTTCCATTCCACAGACAGGCATCAGACCACACTGTGTAGTGGCTCAGTATATGTATGGTTAGTGTGTGAGTGGCACATATGAGGATGGTATAGATCAGATAGTCCATATACTGTAATATTTCACTAGCTACCATATGTGGCTGTGTTCACATTGGTTTTGGTTATGCACTTTCACACAGGTGTCTGTTACTTTGTGCTGTGACATGCCTGTAGAGCCTGCTATATATGCAGGTACATGTGTATTTCCCCATAAGAAATGTAGGTCAGTGTTGCGGCTGTCTGCCTGTAGCCTGCTCAGTGCTTTGTTACATGCCTAGCAGCTTAGTGTACTTACCCATTGTGAGGTTATGTCCAGATACTTGCCAGATGTACTGCTGCCAGGCCACCATAACAGTCATGTATGTCAGACAAAGCAGTGGGATGCTGTACAGATGTATGTCACTAACTAATGGGTAGTATTTGGCCTTGGCACCTCTGTACCAGTGGTTAGTATGTGTCAGGACAGACAGGGGTGTGTGAATGCATAACCTATGGGGCGAATGTATACCAGTGTTTACGTGATATACCCATCTACATGGCTGTTAACATCCACATTGCCAGGCTTGTCCATATTTCTTGCACTAAAGGGTTCTGTGTATACCTCTGGACTGACCAGAGTATGTTAGACTGTCCATATTTATTGGCCATATCTTTGCTGTAGTCCACAGGATCATGACTGTGCTTGCAGTGGTACTGTACTATGATTTCCTTAGGATGTCTGTCTGTGGCCAATGGTGCACATGTTAAAAGCAGATGTGACCTCCCACACAAAGTAAACCCCTATCACAGTAGCAATAGTCTACATATATACATGCAATACACACCTGACATCCCCTTGCACTAAGAGGTTGGGACTATTGGGGCTGAGGTAGGGCTCCACTCCATGTTTAGCACATATGATGAACATATATGTATATATACTTATCCAGTTTGTATATCGACATACATAGATGGATATGTATATATATATATATATATATATATATATATATATATATATATATATATATATATATATACACACACATATATATAAACACTCAGATATATACATATACACAACAATATATGTCTACATATATACAGATAGAGATAGAGATACATATGCACACATACTTATGGATATCTACATATATATTGACAGTAATAGGTATATCAGAATAGCTCTGTATGCACAAATAGTTACAGATATCTACATATATATCTACATAAATAGGCATATCTGTACACATAGGATGTGCATACATATATAGCTATATATACATATATCTATATACATATATATATATATATATATCTATATATATATATATATATATATATATATATATATATATATATATATAATATGTATATTTATATATATATATATATATATATATATATATATATATATATATATATATATATATATATAGATATATAGATATATATATATATATACACATACAAAGAGATGTACACATGGCCATATATATGTTGCACTATGCAAATATGTATTCCATACCTACAGATGTGTATTTATCCATATTCCTGTCATCTGTAAACCTCACAGTTGTGTATACACTCCCAGATGTATCTCACTATGTATATGCTATGTGTACATTATGATAAAACAACATATGTGATGCAACAGTCATATTAATAACAAGTACTACACAATTGTGGAAGTAAAGGCAATTGTTCAATACTAATCAATATGTGTATTGACAGATATATTGTAAAAGCAACAGCTGTACTCACAGTGGTCATGGTGTAGTGGTTAAGTGTTGCGACTTTAGTCTACTGGGTTCAAGTCCTGCAAGTGTTGTTCATTTTGTTGCTGGGCAGAACAAGGACTATCAGATGCAGAGTGGTTAAAGCAGTTTTGAGCAGCTTTAAGTGCATTTGCATGGGTTTGTGTGAAGCTAAGTGGTGCTAAGCTACGGGTAAACATACAGGTGCTTACACAGTGTAGGCTTTGCTTACCAGTGTACAAATCAACTCAGCTGTTATATTCCAGCAATGTTGATACCTGCTAAGTGTGGCTTAGCCCTGTTAACCAGTTCACACTACCCAATCTGATAACATAGCAGGGTAATGACATCTGTAATAAGTGTATGTAATGCCATGTACAATACATGCGCCTATGTGCTGTCATTACAGTAGCAAGGGGTGTGAGTGTCATGTGTGGGACACAGATGTATATGAGGCCTGTACAGCACTGTCATCCATGTGACTGTGTTACATACTGGGGTAGTAGCCCAGGGTACGTGCTGTCACACTGGCATGTAGCGTATCATGGCGGTTCTACTGTTGACAGTGCCTACCCAGGCAAGAGTAGAGTGCTAAATGTAGTACTGACAATAGGCACACCTGCAGGCATAGCTGGACTCTGAGGCCTCCCTGTTGTATCCCTGGTGTGTGAGCTATGTCACAGTATATAACCCCTACTGGGTAATGATCCAACATGTGCAATGTAACTGTAGACTACCGTCTGTACAGCACATGATAGCGAGGGCTCCTGACATGTAGGTATGGCACACATATTGTTGTCAAATGTCTATCTGTCAACACATTCATCCTATTGCATAGCTACTTGCCAAGCTGATGACTATCAGTCCCTGTACAGATGTGCAGATGGCATGTATCCATCTGGGATATGTACAGGCATCATAAGCTTGATTGACACTGACATGTCTTCCCAGCTGTGTAAGAACTGACAGATATTGGAGATAACACCCTGTATGCACCACATGCCATGGGTACCTCCACTACGCTACCACAGTCAACAGAACATGCATGGGTACAGGTCTCCATCACAGGCACTAACCATGTGTTTTAATGCATGTTGCATGCATATCAACATGATCACCTCAGTGGCCATGTGCAGGAGGCACTTGGAGAACTGGCTAATGCATGTCACTCGCACCCTGAGGGTCACCACAGTAGTGTCTGTCGATAGATTGCCTGCTGCCACATGGCAGGTGGCAGGATACCACTGTACACACAACCCCTACACAATCCATCTCTCCTTGGACAATAGCTAGGTGCACAGCTATGACCACCTGCAGTTATGCACCCCAGTACTGACACGTTTATGTGTGCATGATTGAGTATAGCAGTGTATGTGTGTTAGCACACCTGTACGTTGGAATTCCATGAGGGCCTTCACAACCACCTCAACACCCATTGCCATAGCGAGTCATGGCTGCTGCTGTATGGGATATTACATGTACCCTGTTAAGCTCCTCCCCATACCGGCTACACCAGCCTTGCAGTACCATCACAACAGTGTTGTACAAATGGGTTGATATGTATGTGATACCCATTTTGTTCTGGCAAGTGTTGGTATGTGTGCATGTCTGTTTATCTGTAGGGTACAGCATTCCAAGGCCACATACACCTATTACAATACCCATTGCCACACGGTAGTACAGATAATGTTGTTGCTGCCCATCGGTGAGGCATGACAATGCAACACCCTGCTATGCATGTGGCATGTGCATCAGATGCATATCCCTGTAGTACCACTGTTGGGATCTACAATGGGTTGTATCGCAGCCATGGCCAATGTGTGATGGTGGGTACATCAGAGTGTTATCATGGGTGCCAGGGTATACAATATCCACCAGGGGATGTGGGTGCTGTGTACAGTGTCATTACACCAAGGTACACCTGGTATATGTCCCATGTACCACGTTATGGTTTCCACTGTCACCATCAACCATAGAGGTAACTGATACCACATTCCAGGCCAGTTATGCATGTGCTATGTGCAGCCTACCTGTAACACATTGGACACACGGTTAAGTTAGCAGTGATAGGCGATGGTCTGTTAGATGTGTGTCTGCCTTTTATGTGTCTGTTAATGTGTATATGAAGCTATGTCACACTATGTATTGTTCATATACACCCATTACATCCCCCATTAACATTCTGTACATGTCTGCAGATGTTCTGCATGTAACATGTAATCTGGGACACACCTCACCCTAAATGCTGTGTGGTGTGTGCAATGTAAGCCACACACTTCAGTATCACTACATACCTAGGTAGGGGTCTAGTCGCAGTGTTGCCAAGTAACAGTATGCGTGTATGTGGATGGGTCTACATCAAGTTTCAGGGTATACATGCCCCAGCAGGTCACCTGTCCATGTGGAACAGGCAATAACTGTTATACTAACCTGTGACATGTGTTCAACTGTACCCCAGATATGTAACAGCCATGGTGTCACCACAGTGCCGTACCCCGTTGTGCAATATGACAGCAGACCATCCTCGTGCTGACACGTGCACCTACAACACAAATGGATAACATTATAGAGACCACAATCAACCAGTGTTACTAACAGCTATAATGCACATTGCTGGATGGCTAGACTAACTGACATATAAGCATTACACTTTACTCCTTACAACATGTTACACTGCAGTACTATGGTACACTGTAGTACAATCACCGTGTGCATCACAACCATATTAGCCTGTCCCTGCAGTGATGGTATAGATGACAGGGGATGTGACACAGGTATCATCATATGCACCGGGCATCCTCGTGCTGACACATGTACACCTACAACACAAATGGATAACATTATAGAGACCACAATCAACCAGTGTTACTAACAGCTATAATGCAACATTGCTGGGAGGCTACACTAACTGACATATATGCATTACACTTTACTCCTTACAACATGTTACTCTGCAGTACTGTGGTACACTGTAGTACAGTCACTGTATGCATCAGAACCATAGTAGCCTGTCCCTGCATAGATGGTATGGATGACAGGGATGTGGCACAGGTATCATCATATGCACAGGATGTGTTGTTGGTTTGACAGTGGCCGAGGGTGGGCTATACATATGACACCATGTGTGTAGGTGATAGGTTTACTGAGGTGAACTGGGCGTGGTGATGTAGTGTGTGTAGGTATGGGGTTGCCCTAGGTGTGTTTGTATAGTGTGTGGGTAGACCTGCACACAGTTCTGCCATGTGGCTGCCCTACATAAGCGTTTATGGACAGCTGCAGACCATACCTGGCAGGGTGTGCAGTGCACTGCCTCCAGCCATGGACACGTGGACTGTCCTTGCCAGGGGTTCCATGAGCACATGCAGGTACAGGCCTCAGTGTGCTACTCTCACCTGACAATGACAAATGTGTGCTGGTAGCAGGTCCCTCCTGGGACTGGCCAGTACCACATGCTCATGGTCTGTTGTGATGTGGACAGCACCCCCCCTGCAGTGCCAGGGCTGGTACTGCCACTACAGGAGCCCCTTGGTGTCTTAGCATGTCCATGTTGACTGCCAGCTGTTGGCATTGCTAGCCTACATCCACGCGGCCATCACCACACTCCACTACACATTCAAGCATGGACAGACCATGGTCAATGAGGGCCATCATCTCAACAGACCATCTATCCATGAACTCAGTTAACGCATGGATGGTACCAGCCAGTTTATGGTCGTTGTCACTTGCAGATGTGAGAGCAGCCCTCTGCAGCCTCAGGCCCTGTCTGGTGTAACATTTTGTACATACCTGCACCTCCATGACAGCCTGAAACATGAGCCTGCTGGTACCAGCTATGTTGCCTCTGCCTATGAGCTATGAGGATGATTGATATCCAGCGGCCCTACCGTAAGCAACCTGGGACATCTGCCTATGTGGTTCCCTGCTGGACATCCGGCTATGCCTGCTGTTACCAGACAGTAGGCATGGCTACCACACTTTCCTGTGCACAGCCACCAAATGCCAGCTGTCCCTCTGCTATGGCCACTGGTGATGTGGTGTGTATGGGCACTGAAACTGTGTGTGGGGTTGGGGTGGTTAAAAGGAGGATGTCAAATGATGGTGCTGTTTCGGCCCCTGACAACCCCACTTGTGCCTCAACAGTACTATCATCATCTTCTGTGTCTGTATGGACACCAACATCAGACTGCATGCAGGAGGAACCCTGATCCACCTCGCCACCTGTGGGGGAAAACAATAAATGCACTTTAAAACCTGTACAGCATTGCCTAACAGTACACACACACACACACACACACACACACACACACACACACACACACACCACCGTAATATCTACCTGTCCATGACTTTACAGACAGTCCCACATATTTGTCCATGTGTACCCCATCCTGCATCACACTTGATAACATACACACATTGATACCACTCATTAACATATCAGTCCTCTAAATGCCTACACAAGTGATCACAACACAAGACCTGTTACTACATTACCTGCCTGACCTGTGTGTAGTGGTTTTAGATGGCCTCACTGCTGTCATTCGGTGTTCACCCTGTGTATGTCCAAACATCATGAGCATGGCCCCTATATGTGTGGGCTACTATGTTCACTCCATAATATCATGCACTGGTGTGTCATGTGTATGTAATGCTCACTACATGCAAGATATGCTGCTCAAGCAGCCTATCATGTGACAACTGTAATATATGGATACACTCCCTGGTGTTGACTAGTACTTCCCCAATGCATCCAAAGTGCTGCATACTTGGGTTGTAGGTGACCTCTCTACTAAATGAAATATTAAGGGTGTACCTAGTGTCTATCTTCCCTCTCAATGCCTGTTCCATGCTACAGACCATATTATACTATCAGCTGTCCTGTGATTACAGACATGACAAGTATTCCTGGTGTGTATTGTGGCAGTCCATGTCCATGTACTGCCCAATCCCAAAGGGAGATACTGCTGTATGACACCCCACAATCACACATGTGCATACATGGCCAGCCACACAAACACACACACGTGCACACACACATCCTACATGCATCAACCTCCCTCCACTTCACCAGAGTGACCCTACAGACAAACTAACTACCCACCAGGATACACACACACACGTACACATTCACATACAGGTGAGGTTGCACAATGATAGTACACACAGTCCTCCTATTACCCATCTGTCAACATGCATAACATATGGTACCCAACAGCATGCAGTGCAGCTATAGTCAATCCATGCTAGGAACAGTATACATAGGTTCATAGGTTCATAGGTTAGTAGGTTCATAGGTTAGTACTAGGCTAACTGCACTTATGGGCCATTTTTAAGCCTAGCCAATTACCCCATGTCAGAATCAAACCCTGCACTTTGTGTTTCTAAGGTAAGCGCCTTAACCATTACACCAACCTCTCACCCGACATGTGTGTGATGCATGTGCTGTGTCACTAGGTAATGCCCCTTCCTCTGGATACCACTGCACCCATGTACACAGTATTGCTGTGCACCTGTTCTGCACCCTGCCATGTACTGTGCACCACACCTCACAGGTGCACAGCACATTGCTGAATGTGTACTACTGTGTCAGTTATGTCAGCTTTAATGCTCACAGCCCCTGTGTTTTCCAACAACACATACCTGGGATGATATGTGGACAGATGTCATTTGTGAATGCCTGATGTCTGATTTACAGCTCTCAACATCAGTGGACCATGTATGACCAATCCAATATTCTTACACTAACAACCATCAGAGCATACCATGGCTATGGGGGGTGTACACACCCTTATTGATATGACACACCCATCCTTGATCTGCCATGGGACCACATCACTGTATATCTTAACAGTACATGAGCCTGATATGTGACATATGTCCTGTACTTTCACATGTAGTGTCTACGGAATGTGTTAGGTGTGTGGATGCTGACCGCGATGCATACACACTGTGTGGGCATATGTGTGCACACCCTTATAATGATGGTTTATCACACCTCTTGTGTGCACTACAGCAGTCACTACACCTGGCAGGGGTATACCAGCATGGGCCATCTGCATTTGCCAGTGTATGTTCAGTCAGCCCTACACATGTCCCCCTAATCTGCATCATTGCAAGTTCTACTAATGTGCAAATCCCTTGGTGTTCACACACTGTCATAACAATTGCTGTGGGAGTAGGGTTACGTCTGCCACAGGTCCTGAACTTGACTATGTGCAGATACAGCCATTCTTAGCATCCTTAGGATCCCTGTTGCAGTGCAGTGGTGTGTCATGCTGACACGCCCCTCCTTCAGCCTTTTTGCAGATGCATGACAAGTAAGCCCTACACATGTGTGTCACATTGCAGTGTCCCATACACTGAACACCACATGTTACATCCTAGTCCCAGCTGATAATGTGGACCACTGTAATGCCTTATGCCATAGTGTATCCCTGCAGCAGTTGCCATTGTCCTACAGGTATATACACTGGTGTTGCACTGTATATGGGTGATGTTCCATACATGTCCTACTGTAGGCCATGTCTCCCACAATTATGTTACTCCCATTGGCCACATTCTGCAATGACAGGATGTTAGTTATCATGCAGGTGTCTGACATACCCTTCCCGTACCTCATCATGGTCACCCCTGTGATACCATGCATTTCACACCAACAATACGTGCACATGTACAGCATGCATTCTGGGTAGGTGTGTTAGATGTGTGCATGGAATACACCATTGCCATTACATGCCTGGTATATTGGCAAGCATCTACATAAACCATACTCACCAGCTACAGGCTGCTGCCTTGGTAGTATCCGGAGGGACCTACATAAGAGGGTGAGAGATGCAAAGTCAGTGGCCACACCTGTGGCATTGCTACAGAGTGGGTGCAGTATTACAATACATCAACAGTACATTTCTGAAATACTACCACATATGGACATCTGTTTATCACTACTATGCAGAAAGAAAATATATCTATGACGTGTCAGATATGCATGATCTATGTGGATGTATACACAACAGTGGTCTACTGATGTGCCCTGTGGCCTTACCTGCTTGCTCCTTGGCCGGTGTGTGGGTGGCACCCACCTCCACAAATGTGTCCGGTGGTTGGTGGCTGGCTAGATGGCCAGGTGCCACGAGGCTGGCCAGGAGCTCCTCCACACGTTTCAGGGAGGGATGGATGGCATGGCTCCCCCTGTGGTGAGGTGATCCCCCTGTACTGCAGCAGCATGCTGACGGGCATTGCAAAGCAGGTCAGAACAATGATGCCAGACCTGCTCATAACTGCGGTTGTGCAGTCCAACATCATTGACCCTGTGGATTAGGTCGTTAAACAGGGCAGTCCACTCCTGCTGATCATGGGCAGCTGGGCAGCCTGGCCAAACAAGATTGCATAGTGCTGTATTAGTTCATTCAGCAGGATTTCATTTTCAGCTGCTTTGTAGGCTGGAAGCCTTCCATGGGACATCGTGCCTGAAAGACATAAAGATGGACACAGGTGTGAGCAAGTCATGCAGCAAGGTTACCACAGTTTTTAATATACATCAGTGTCACACCCCCACCATATCAGTGACAAAAAACTGTACACACAACTCAATAGGTGTGGCTACAGCATACCTATCAGTGGGGCAAATATTGTACTGTACCACGCTTTGTGCAATGTGTTTGTAGCCATGTTTCCTGTGTGGACACTATCATTGCTGGCCTGTTACAAACTATTTACCTGTATGCCATTGTCAGGGCCACAATGGTTCCATATATGCCTGTGGTATGCTTGCTATGTGTTTGCTGCACATCTGAAATTCTGTGTTATTGCAATTATCTATGCATGCTGTTGGACATGTTCTGGGATTGTGTAGACTATTACTACTGACATGTGTTCTATAACAGTGACACAATAGCATGTATATGTACCCTTGGCCAGCAGAACCACCTCTCCAAACTCATCTGCCCATGTTACCAGGCCACATCACATGTGTGACCCACCCTGGACCTCCTCATGTACTGGTCCAGCAATACCATCAGGTGGAACCAACCCAGGAGATGTTGTCACCCCGCACTGGGGACACACACAGACATGTTCCTGTCCTCTGAGGACAGGTCCAGGGTCTGTTCCATAATGGGCCCCACAGACACATGTGAGATGTGCTACATCACTTTGAAGCAACCAGTACACATTCACAGGGCCCACATCCTCCTCCTGCTCAACCTCCAGGCCAGGCACCTTTGGGACGTGGACTGCTGTTGTGAGTAGCAGTGGGTGGGAGGCTTCTTCCCATTGTGTCCATATTGGGGGGGCCCATGGGTGCATCCACATCACAGACCAAACACATCATCCAGGGTGTTTATCCACCCCATGTGTCACATACCACCCCTGTAGGCTGCCCTCTATATCTACCAACCCTGACCACCTCCACAACTATACCTGCCATACTTCCCCATATTCCCATTCCATACTTCACAGACAAGGGCAATGTGGTCCCAACAAGGGGTTCACATGTGACATACCCATCCATGTTGCACACACTGACAGCTGTAGATATCTGCATGTATTGCTATGTGTGCTGTTTCCTCACACATAGCATGCAGCACTGTGGTAGTAATATAGGGGACATGTATTTATATACATATATGTCTGTGTGTGTTTGTATATAAGTATACATGTGCATATAGGTATATATCTATATATGTGTAGATATATGTGATGTTGTATACATGTGCCCATATATATGTCTATGCATCGGTATCTGTATATTTGTGGACATACTTGTAGGTATATATATATATATATATATATATATATATATATATATATATATATATATATACATATTATACATACATATGCATACCTATATGTGGGGTACATTCAGACATCAGATCCACAATCTCAAAACACATTCCTGCACAGCTGCACTGTTCTGCCTTGCTATAACACAGACAGGTGCCACATATGGACACAGCCTGACATTTGGGGGGGTATATGTAGAGCCAGATTGCAGATAACCCTATTACACACCCATGGCATCCCTGCATGCTATAATACAGGTTAACCTGAGTATCCTGCAAGAGGTGGGCTGTGGAACTAACGTGTCCATCATTATGGCATTACTTCCACCACCAGCTATTGGCCACATAATATACATACTTCTCATTGCACAACACACACTATGATGGCTTACATCTTATCAGTCAGTGCTGCTCTGCACTGTTGACGGGTATGGCCCACTACCCACAGGGATGGACTCTATTGTCCTTAGCAGTTGTTCAGCTGAACATTATTACAACAAAACCTGGAGGCACATATAAATCATTCCACATCACCTATCCCATTATTATGGACCAAGTACTATGGTCAATTGCATACATATATACTTCACATACCTGTTCTGGGAATACAGACTCTTCTGGATGTTTTTTTTTTTTTTTTTTGTCTGTGCCTTATACACTCTCTCTCTCTTGCTCTCTCTCTCTCTTACTCTCAATCTCTCTCCAGTAAATGGAATGAGCTGCTTTGCATAGATTGCAGCATGGGATTTGTAGGTGATGCATATGATCAGGTGATGGCCTCTGCACCAATCAGTGTCCTCCACTTGCTACATGCATGCAGCATGCTGTATAGTACTTCCAATTACCATTGTCATTGCAACCAACTACTATAAATCCCTACATCATGTGGGTGTGATCTCTTTACCTTTCCTGTATGATAGACATCCTTCATCTGTGTGTGTGTGTGTGTGTGTGTGTGTGTGTGTGTGTGTGTGTGTGTGTGTGTGTGTGTGTGTGTGTGTGTGTGTGGGTGTGTGTGTGTGTGTGTGTGTGTGGGGGCAGCAGTGGTACAGACAGCAGGTAGCAGTACCTCTTACAGGAGAACCTGCACACTCAGTCCAGCTACATATTTGTAGGAGGTTTCAGAACTACAGACAGAGTGTGAGTAGTGTTGTTGTCTGCATTGTATAGCACCGGTGTTACAGGGTTTGTGTGTACATACTAATTTAACTTGGAATGCAGTCTGTCTGCATAGCTCTCAACTGTGGGCCTATCCTCTTGATGGCCAGAGGTGTGCCTATTATGCTTTGTCTGTCCACCATATAGGTCTTGTGTCAGATATATCACTGCCAGTGTGTGGGTTGAGTGCTATCAGTACATGTCTGCATCCATTTCTGTTTCTAATTTCATATTCCTGACTAAAGGTATGTTGCAGACTATCCTGTAACACAAATGACTTGCTTAGTGTATGACAACAGCTTGACACATATGGGCCTGTGTTCCAGCCTCTGTCCTCCACCTACACACCAGGCTTTGCACGTATGACATGCTGTCAGGGGTTGTTATGTAGTGGCCTGTGAGTATGTCATGCTGCCATTCCTGCCATCAGTCCACTGCTGTTGTGCCACCCACACATACTGTGGGGTTGGGTCCATATATGTGTGTGGGCTTCACCTACACAAAACATGTGTGCCCTTATGCACTCCAGAGACCAGTGTATATTACAGTGGTATATGGCCCTGTATTATTGAGTCTAGGGGGGATGCACCATAACTAACCTAGGCTGTTACAACATGTGGGGTATCAGGGGTAAGTTGCCTTAAGGTATCTAGATGTACATTACCATACAATTCACTTTGGGTAAATGCAGGCCTACTGCCTCCTGCCATACAGACTGTTATGTTTGTTGTTGTGATTGTGATGGTGTCAGTTATGCCTTGTTATGTAACAGATACATCCCATTGTGTCAATTGAGGTCTTTACCCCCTAGGAATTGTGTACAAAGTGTAGATAGGGTCTGCTGGACTATACATCTGCATTACTTACTGTTGATTGATTGGTATCCCGTGGCCCAATCTGTCTTTACTATTGTACTACTTGAAAGCCTCGGCCTGGACTGAACATATGTAAACCTTTCCAGACTACTGTATTAATATAACTGTTTCACAGTTACATTACTCTGTTTACATGTATGTCAGTGTCTAAACAGCTATATGACATGGCATATACAACTGTAATAGTACACAAATAAAACTTTCCCATGTATGCAAACCTGTGTGCGGTGTTATATACTTTGACCTCTCTGTGTGTATATGTTGCAGGCAACAATTGTTGTTTGTATGGGTGGCTCATACAGTGTCCAGTTGGTAAGGTGGTAAATGTAAGCATAGTGGCTGTTCCATATTGTGTGCACCATCTACATATGTATCTTCCTACACATATCTCTGTGTGTGCATGTGTAGTTACATATATATCTATATATATGTATATACATATATATATATATATATATATATATATATATATATATATATATATATATATATATATATATATATATATATATATATATATATATATATACATACATATATATATATATATATATATATATATATATGTATATATATATATATATCTATGTATGTCTATATCTGCATATATGTGTCTGTGTATATGTATCCTAGGGATGTTGATTGCTTCCACATTGTACATTCCCTATGGTAGCCAGACTGTACTGCATGATATGTTACTGATACCAGCCTGACATCATACAGGTGGGATGGAGTACTGTTAAGATCTTGTGCTCATGCTGTGTCACGTCCTGGTTATGGGATCTGCAACAGTTGGTAGTGTATTGCAGGGCAGACGTGTTTGGCTATGGGGGGGATACATATACATACACGACGTATGTTGTTTGAGCCCCCTCGACTCCATTAACGGTGCATGTGAACATATATGTTTTTGTTATGTTCCCATTTTTATCTACAGATGTCTGTCTGTGTATACCTATATAGATATATATATCTGCTTACACACACACATATATATATATATATATATATATATATATATATATATATATATATATATATATATATATATATATATATATATATATATATATATATATATATATATATATATATATATATATATATATATATATATATATATATATATATATATATATATATATATATATATATATATATATATATATATATATATATATATATATATATATATATATATATATATATATATATATATATATATATATATATATATATATATATATATATATATATATATATATATATATATATATATATATATATATATATATGTATATATATATATATATATATATATATATATATATATATATATATACACACACACACATACACACACACACACACACACACACACACACACACACACACACACACACACACATAAGTCTACATGTTTAGATACATTTCCTGTACTGTTGAATGACTGGGCTGGATGATATGTTTGTGAAAACATCAGAGGTGTGTGTATCTGACATGGCTTAGTAGTAAATCATGCTGGCTATGGTGTGCAGGTTCTGGTTTTGAGTCTTGCAGAGGCTGTTTATTTTGTTGCTGGGCATAACCTGGGCCATTGGATACAGAGTGATTAAGGCACTTTTAAGCATTTGTAAGAGGGTTTGTGCGGAGGTAAGCACTGCTAACATTTGGTTACATTTCTTATACTCAGTTAGCTTCTAAATTGCTTAATCTGTTTAGGCATTGCTTACCCCCATACAAACAAGCTTAAACCCGCTTACTGCTTCTTAAAAGTGCTTAATCCCACTTACCCCCATTTTAATTTCTTTAAAAGAAAAGAAAAAAGGGTTGATAGGAAAGTGGTGAAAAAGGGGCACAAAGAAGGAAAGACAGTAGGGAAAATAGCTAGGGATGTGCAGGAGGGTGTAGGGAAGGTCCATAGCTGCCCATTTCTTCTACAGCAACAGCTGTGCATATACACTGAATTTGGAGGTAGGTTTTGGCACTCAAACTCCTGAGAGAGGGGTGAGGACAACAATAATATGTTGTGATGCCATTTAGACCAGATTACATGTCCAGTGGACATGTGTGCAAAATGGACAGCTATGTATGGGGTGACATCTTTTTTTTGGGAACAGAATGCCCTTTTTTTTCAGGTGAGAGTGGGATGTTGGGGAGGGATAGTAGTTATATTTGGGGAGGTAGGTTGGGTAGGTTAACAGACAAGACAAACAAGATGCATACAGGGGCGGTACATGACACATGTGGGGGGTAAACACGCTGATGGGGAGGGTTGTTGGGAAATCGGAAGCCCATGAGCCCCCTAGTGGAAACAGTGGGACTGAGATCCCCACCCATGGGCAGTCACCACTGCACCTTCAAATTCCTGAAGGTGGTTGTGCTGGGGGCTGAGCCAGACAGCCAGGCCGACCCTCTAGTCATGACACACAGCCCTCAGGCTGGCATAGAAGATCTTCAAACTGCTGATCGAACTCTCTACACATCACAACTCAAACCTGGCGACAGGTGACAGCTTCCTGTCTGGTCCCGCCCCCAAGGGGGGCAAGCCCCATCCCCTAAGGCATTCCACCCAAAGGTGGTGCATGACCAACGGATATGGAGGTTCCGGTTTGGGCCCCAGATGTCCTGGTGCCTGGTGCCATGGCCAGCTGAGGTGGGACAGGTAGGTCTGCTGGGATCTGCATTCCCATACGTGCTATGGTGTTTATGGTGTATCAACATATGTAGGTTAGTAATAGTCAACACATTCCAGGGTTAGGTATAACAGCATGCATAGATATTTCCATTAACCCAGACACCAGTTATGGAACAGTTGCATAGCAAACGGAACACATGCATATATGGGACCACAGTGGTAATAACAACAGCATGCAGGTATGTTGATAGCACCATGCCACCAATGTTAGAGTATTTCAACATAGCACATGCATAGAAACAGATTTAAATAATTATCAACCAATAGGACATATGTCCCAGCATAACAGTGGAGTCATCACATACCAGTTGAGGTGGGTATGTAGTGTATTGTTGGAGATATGGTGGGGGGAGATGTCAATTAACAACTAGTATATTCCTGTAGTTCACATTACTTTCCTAGTCAGTGCTGTTATCACTACCCTATTGCCTTAGTTTGGACAGTGATATGGCTGTCATTATCTTTATACATGAACTGATTTTACCTACAGTATACACCTCTTACCTGGTATACCTGTGGAGGAAATGTTTGTTAACACTAACTGTTTCTACACATACTCCCAGATTCCAGATTGATGTTGTGCACATACCTGTCCATCTCTTTTTGCAAAGACTCTGGCCATGTCTTGACCACATGCAGGTGAACCGGGACATATCTAGACTATTGCCCTTTTCAGCCTTTACTGACTTACAACACTCTTAGACAGGATTTCCTACATAGTTATATTATGTAGCACAGTGTTGGTGACAGTGATCAATGATACCTTATTATTCAGAGCAACTGCAACACTCACAGTTCCATGCAATACCAGAGTAAACAGTACCAGTACAGGGTATCAAGCTTTTATTTTTCAGCACAGTGTTTGTATGTGACGTACCTGTGGGAGCAATGTTTGTTAGCACTACCTGAATGTTGCCACACAAAGTACCAGATTTCATATTAGTATTATGCACATACATCTCACTCTGTTACTGTACACACTCTGGTCACAGATTGACAACATGGGGGTGTAGATACGACATACTTGGCTTATTACTCTCATAACAATTTCGGAGTAACAGGTTTGTTCTCATAGATGTGTGACAATCAGTTGTATTTCCTGTTTGCTGCCTAGACATCTGGGATCATCCCACAGACTTTCCAGTGGGACAGGCAGCAGATATGGGCCCATATACTGGACATTCTGTATGTATCTGTACAGTTGTGGGGTATGGTTTTGTATGCAGCTTACTTCCACTCCCAGGTTTCAGACCATGGCTGTGTCTGCTAAAACTAAAACACTGTTCATCACAGTTGTGTGTGCTATATAGATATTGCTGTATATCTTCTATTTGCTTTCTGTCATATAATTCTCCTGTTGTTTCACATTCTGACCTTGTATTACAACACTCTTACACAGGATTTCCTAGACAGATATATTATGTAGCACAGTGTGGGTGACAGTGATGAATAAAACCTTATTATTCAGAGCAACTGTATCAGTCACAATGCCATACAATACCAAAGTAAACAGTACCAGTACAGGG